>NW_025955865.1:0-248474 GCF_020921035.1 Rhodamnia argentea
GCTCCAAGATGTCAATCCTTAATGGCTCTATCTCAAGACCATTTTGCACTTGTAACATGGCTGATAATGTGGCCAAAGCATCAAGAAAATGGTTCTCGAGTTCTCGGCAGATATTCAAAAGTGATATCCTCAAAATGTTGGATCGGCTCCTCGAGGTACTTATGATAAGGAATAAGCTTGGGATCTTTTGTCTTCCACTCCCCTTGAGTTTGTAAAATGATTAGCATGGAATCTCCATATACCAAGTAGCTTCTTCACCTTTAATGAGATGGCCAATTGTAATCCTAGTATGCGGGCTTCATATTCGTAAATGTTGTTGGTGCAGGGGAATACCAACTTGGCTGAAACCGGATAATGTTGATCTTCGGGGATATCGAATCGCCCCGAGTGCTCGATCCAGTGAGGTTCACCGCACCGTCAAAGTACATTGTCCATTTGTCTTGAGATATATTCGGGATTTGACCTCCCTTGTTTTGCTCGAAACGTCCTTAGGAGGGTTCTCGCCTAGCATATCAGCAATTGCTCTTCCTTTGATGAGACTTTTGGGGAGAGGCTTTGATATCAAACTCGAAAGCAATATTTGCCATTTAGCCATCTTTCCTAGCAATGTTGGCTTCTCCAAAAGGTATTTGATAGGATCATTCTCGGTGACCAATTCTATATGATAATGCAGCGTATACTACCTCAATGCGTGGAGGACCCAAACCAATGCTACGCAAGTCCTTTCCACTCTTGGGTATTTGACTTCGGATGTTGTGAACTTTTTGCTCAAATAATATATGGCCCGCTCTTTGCGATCCTTGGGGTTAGTTTGGGCAAGTAAAGCTCCCTGGGACTCATCATTAACCGTCAGATATAGAGTTAAAGGAACGTTAGGGATAGGAGGTACCAACACTGGAGGTTGTACCGGGTATTCCTTGATCTTCTCGAATGCTTGTTGTCGCGACCCTCCTCCCGGAAATTCCCTCATTTCCCGGGGGTGGAATAGGGCTAACGAGCCGATCCCCTCCTTTTATAGGCATATATATGGGGGATCGCGAGTCTCTCCCAAGACCCATTACTCGAATCGCGATGTCGGGTAAAATTTTTCAAATATCGAAATTGACCTTGTGTGGTCGGGTGGCATGTGCGAGATGTACATGCAATTTGGAGTCGCCACCGATCGATTTATTGGAAGGTACGATCGGAAAACCTTACCGAGCGGTCGGGAGAAACCGTTCGGTTCCGCGAAAACCGTAGATTTTGGGTCCAGGGATTTGGTTACGCCAAGTTTCATATTTGACGCCCTTTCGGTTACCGATGTTGATTGTTTTTCTAACCTAAGATTTCATGCAGATGCGATATAAGATGAGGTAGGTCCTAAAAAATCTAAGTATTCATACAGATGGGATTTTTCTATCCTAATCAATCACAATCAGCAAAAAATAATGCACAATCAAAATCATTACAAGCAATCAAATCAATCAATCAAAGTTCAATATGTCTAAAATGGCCCTATCGGCCCACACAAAAATCAATTTTGGGTATCGGGGTGATTTGGTAAAAATTTGGGGCGGAAGGCCCGGAAGGGTAGAATGGTCATTTTTGGGAGTTCGGGACCCAAAAATCACAAAATTAGGGTCGGGCCAGTTGAATGTGGCCATTTCCTATTTTTTTGTGATTTTATGGAATTTTTCTAATTTTTTCTATTTTTTGGAATTTTCATTTATTTTCTAAAAATATTTGGAATTTTCCGGATCGAAATTAATCAACCCTCGAAGTCTCAAAAATTTTCGATCCAGACTTTATGAGTCCCGAATCGATCTACAAATTTTTAGAAATTTTTTATGAAAATCTGGGAATTTTTATGAATTTTCTAAGTATTTTTACAATTTTTTTTTTGGATTTTTGGAAATTTTCTTTTTATTTTTTTATTATTTTTTATTAACAAACCGGACCGGGTCAAACCGGTCAACGGTCGGTCAACCCGGTCCGACCGATTCGAACCCGCTCTACGTACAAACGACACCGTATACGTATTTATCCTATTTTTTTGAATTTTCTAAAATCATTTTCCTAATATCCGAATATACTAAAATGAACGGACGGCCGAGATCAATCCTAGAATCAATCTCAGCCGCCGACTCAATCTAACCAAAACGACGCCGCATCTTAATACCGAACGGACGGCCGCGATTAAACTTGAGATCTAATCCAAGCCGTCGACACCTACTAAACCGAACGACGCCGCATAGCCTTAATGAACCAACGGTCGGGATTCAACCTCGATCTAATCCGAGCCGTTGACTCGCCTAACTAACCTAAACGACGACGCATCAAATGGCTGAAGCGGCACCGTTTTTGATTTTTCCTATTTATTAACGAAAAAACTAATTAACGGAAAACATAAAAACTAATCCAACGGCCGAGAATCAAATCCAACGATTTATCTCAGCCGTTGGATCGGATCCGAGTCGGCTCGTTCGCGCCAACGGCCGAGCCGACTCGGATCCGAGCCTGGCCCAATCACGCGATGCCACCTCGTAGCGCCGATCGTTTGACTTGCCGGCTCAGCCCGTCGTCTTCAACCTCTCGACGACACTAATGAACGGTGGAGAATGCTTCCGGCGAGATCCAACGGTGAGATCTCGCCGGATCGGTGTAAAACCACCGCCAATCAACTCTAAATTCCTCTCGGATCAACATATTCGAAACTCGGACAATTCTATCCACTGAATCACTAAGAATCAAGCTCGCACGGGTATAAACTACGAACGATCAATCAAGCAATATTGGACATAATAACTAAATTCCTTCACACAGGAGCTAGAAGATGAGTTGAGGAAACTTACCTCGAGTCCCGATCGGACTCGCGATGGCCGTAAAGGTCTGGCCGGTGTTCGGCCGCACCAAACCGCAATGGAGGTTCGACTCGGGGTTTTCGGGCGGAATCAATGCAAGAGGAAGTTGCGATGGTGATTAGTAAGGTTCCGTAACAAAAACGCACAAAATAATTTCAAGGATCGTGCTCGAAACCGTGTGATGCCATTGATGCACAGTGATGAGAGAGGAAGTTCGACTCACCCGATTTGGACGATTCAAGCGGATCGAGCTGGGTGCGATCAACTCGCCTGAGCTTGGAGGGAGTTCCGGTGATGATCCGCCGCGCCGATTTGGCCTGGATTCGCCGGGCTGAAGTCGTGCGGTTCTGAGTTGAACTCCGGCGAAGACGTCGCCCGAGAGCGTCTCTCTCTAACTCTCTCGCTTTCTCTCTCTATTCGGTTACCGGACGAGCACCAATGAGCCTCCTTCTTTCTAGAATCCTCTCTTGGCTATTTATACTCGGATTTCAAAATGGGCGCGCGCGGGTGAAGCTTGGCCGAGGCCCTCACGTGCCATTCACACGAGTCTAGGCTCGCCGGACGGTGACGGAATCGTTAGGATTCCGTCCCGGCCCGTTAGCCACGCCGTCGAGCTAAAATGAGCACATATTTACACGACTTGGCACTATGTTGACTTTTTGCTCCACCGTGCCTTTGACCAGCTATTCCGGCCACCTCCGGCGGCCATTGACCGGGCCGCCGGTGGCGATTGACGGAGCATGACCTGCACACGCAAACCCCCACACCAATTAGCTTAATCATACACGAATTGGCCTTCAATTTGGCCATTGAAATTGACCATCCAAACCTGCAAATCGCGCGAGTCGTCTGAGGAAGACGACATTGTTTGGACCGGTTCGACCGGTCCGACCGGCGGGCCGACCGGTCCGAACCGGTTCAGGCAGTGTTCTTTGCAAAATTTTCAAAATTAGTTGAAATTGAGTGGGGATTTTTGCAATTAAACTTCAAAATTGGACTCAGGGGCCTAGATATTATCTAGAAATGTGTTTTTGCCCAAAATTTCCCATCAATTTGCACAAAAACCCCAAATTTTTCTAAAATCCCAAATTGGGGAAATGTTCAATTGAGCGTCAATTCGACCAAATTGGATCATGAGACCTATCCCAATCGATTCATAATGTTCAAAAACCTTAGGGGTAGTCCAATTGTGTATAGAAAGTTCCCCAATTGAAAGTAATTTCAAAAATTGTAAAGTTGAGGGACTTAATTGCAAAAAATTTGGGAATTCTTGTCTAATTCACGCAATTCGTGCAATTGAGGGTGCAATTGACCAAATTGAAGTTCAAAGGGACCACAATTGAATGTCTAGACTCCAAATGTGCAAAAATTGCAAATAAAAAGACTCAATTGGTATTTTTTATGCAAATTCAACCTTAGGCATTGTGAAGAAACGCCTAAGATTAAACTCAATTTTTGATTTTTCTTGAGGTCAATATTAAAAGGGAATTAAAACAAAAATATTGAACATTTTTCTGTATTTTTGCGACCTCGAAAAGTATTTTTTATGAATTTTTCAAGTATTTTCCTATTTTCGAAAATATTAAAAAAAAATGCGAAAAACATGAAAAATTATTTTTTGTTCCAAATTGGTTCCTTATGCTTGGCCAAGGCTTCCAATGTTGAATTTATAATTTTTATTTTTTTGTGAATTTTTAATGAATTTTGGAAAATAAAACTAAAGAAAACTCGACTAAAAAATTCGGGTGTCAACGGCGTGCCCCTCTTTGAAAGTAATCTCGGTTAGAGGTTGCTTTCAAAGACAAGGTGACACCTGGATCTTTTGTCGACTCGCTGGGGAAAAATCTAAAGAAAAAAGTCTTGACATCAAATTGCTTTACCTTTGCGGTTTAAGCTCTAACTCCGTGGGGAATTATTTCCAATTTATGCTCATTTCATGTGAAAGAGAGATGAGAAGAGAGAGAGACTTACCCGTAGCTCACCTGTCTATGGTTTGAGATTTGTTGATCTCGAGGTTGAAAAATTGAATGCATGGAATTACCTCGTGGACGGTTTGGCGCGATTTTGCAATGGTCGCCGTCCGTCCGGTGTCGAGTGGTGATTTGAAGATTTGGAAGGAAGGTTCACCCTTGTAACAAAGGGGTTTCACCTATTTAAAATGGGTTTGACTATCCACTAGGGATTCATCATTTAAAAAGGGGGCAGATCGGCTTTCGTCTCTCCAAACTACTCACCGTCTCGAAAGGGAGGTTCACCCTTGTAACAAAGGGGTTTCACCTATTTAAAATGGGTTTGACTATCCACTAGGGATTCATCATTTAAAAAGGGGGCAGATCGGCTTTCGTCTCTCCAGCCTACTCACCGTCTCGAAAGGGGAGGTTCACCCTTGTAACAAAGGGGTTTCACCTATTTAAAATGGGTTTGACTATCCACTAGGGATTCATCATTTAAAAAGGGGGCAGATCGGCTTTCGTCTCTCCAAGCTACTAACCGTCCGAAAGGGGAGGTTCACCCTTGTAACAAAGGGGTTTCACCTATTTAAAAAGATTGGCTATCCTCCATGCGGGGACTCACCATCTAAAAAGCGGATCGGCTTTCGTCTCTCCAGCTACTAACCGTTCGAGGGGGAGGTTCACCCTTGTAACAAAGGGGTTTCACCTATTTAAAAAGATTGGCTATCCTCCATGCGGGGACTCACCATCTAAAAAGCAGATCGGCTTTCGTCTCTCCAAAGCTACTAACCGTTCGAGGGGGAGGTTCACCCTTGTAACAAAGGGGTTTCACCTATTTAAAAAAGATTGGCTATCCTCCATGCGGGGACTCACCATCTAAAAAGCAGATCGGTTTTCGTCTCTCCAGCCTACTAACCGTCCGAGAGGGTGCCATCTCGAGGACCTAGGTTAACTAGTGTACCTACGTAGCTCAAACCCTATTTCAAATTTTCAAATAAGCAGATCGGTTTTCGTCTCTCCAGCCTACTAACCGTCCGAGAGGGTGCCATCTCGAGGACCTAGGTTGACTAGTGTACCTACGGAGCTCAAACCCTATTTCAAATTTTCAAATAAGCAGATCGGTTTTCGTCTCTCCAGCTACTAACCGTCCGAGAGGGTGCCATCTCGAGGACCTAGGTTGACTAGTGTACCTACGAGCTCAAACCCTATTTCAAATTTTCAAATAAGCAGATCGGTTTTCGTCTCTCCAAGCCTACTAACCGTCCGAGAGGGTGCCATCTCGAGGACCTAGGTTGACTAGTGTACCTACAGAGCTCAAACCCTATTTCAAATTTTCAAATAAGCAGATCGGTTTTCGTCTCTCCAGCTACTAACCGTCCGAGAGGGTGCCATCTCGAGGACCTAGGTTGACTAGTGTACCTACGGAGCTCAAACCCTATTTCAAATTTTCAAATAAGCGAGAGGATCCGAGGACACCGGGGATGCCAAAAGACCAAAATCCAAGTTAATCAAATCTTTAAAATGCAACTTTTCCGAGGATTTGGGGTCACCAGGGAACCCGCAGAAAGTTCAATCAAACATCATTAGTATGACAACTTTAAGTTCTTGGAAAAAATTCAAGAATTCTAGACAAATTTTCAAAGTGTATTTGTGAGGGAAATGTCTCCAATCACAATTTCAAATCTCCACTGGGATGGACTTTGAATGACACATCCCGAGTGTTCTTCAAAAAGGTTGTTTTAAAAAATTTTCAAAAGGATTTTCCTTCATCCAAGAGGGCTTCTCACCGTTTTGGAAAGGCTTTTTCTTAAAATTCAAATCGCTCACAGAAACCTAACCTCGAGGTTTCGGGATCATTCGAGATTCATACAATCGATTAATCGAGAAGGCATTTTAAAAGGGACCGTAATTCGGGCCGGGTCAAAGGCTTTTCAAAGGATATTCATTTTGAAGTTTAGAAATGAATTTTGATCAACAATAGTTTCTTCGGGTCTACAAGTCAAGAACCCCGAAGTCATGATAAGACAGATTGTACTTACCCCTTTAAGCGGTAGCTTCCCGTATGATTTCTTGCATCGACCCTGAAACACCTCTTAGATCGAAAAGTTCTGGTGACAGGTTGTATCTTGGTTTAAGGTGGGCTCTTTAAGAACGGCCATATTTTCAAAAGAGGGTGAACTTTGGTGATCACCTTGACATTTCTCCAGCTTTCATTTGCCTTTTGCGGAAGATTCACGATCATTCTTTTTCAAATTGATTTTGAGGATTTTCCTCTTTTCATCTTAATGATTTTTCTTTAGGATTTGCCCCTTTTCGGGATGCTCTTTTCATGGGCTTTGGCCTTGCTTTTACCAGGCACTTTGCTTTTTCTAGCCCTTTCATTCTTCATCATTTTTCGGACCGACCGGCTCTTTTGAGACCAAGTATCAAAATTCTTCCGATCATGCTTTTTGACTCATTGCTGGTAATTCCTTTGCTTTGCCCCAGTGTGTGGGGGTGATCACCAACAAGGGTTTAGAAATGAATATTCAAAGGCTCAAATTGGCTTTTCAAAGGGTAAGTGTTTGGGATATAGAAATGAAATGCTTTTCTTCACTTTGAGGTGTTCCAAGTCTTTGCCGTAAATCACCCGAAGCTAATCACAAAAAGATTGATGCGAGTCAAGTACAATAAAGTCTTACCCGACCTTTTCTCCAAGGAATCATCCAATGAACCTCCAAATATGCCCCATTGTGGGGTGGTTCTTGACAGGGTTATATTCATAAAATTCTCCCTTTTTGGCTCGGAGTGGTTATCAAGGGACACAAATGTGTATGGATAATTTTGAAATGGAAATGCCTTTCATCATTTAAATCCATGTAATCACCGCGAATGATCCCTACGTCCCAAAATTAAGCTCTTTCGCTCTATCACTCTCACTCATCGCTCAAGTGTGTCGGGGACGTGTTTAAGGACAAAGTTTGCCTCTTTTCATTTGAAGGATCATTCTTTTGAAAAGCTTTCAAAGCATGCCCTTTTATAGAAACTCAGGGCGTTTTCATCAAAATTCATCGTTTGCCAAATGTTCTCATCAAAGATAATATTCAAAAGATGTTTCTGTAATTTGTAAGGAATATTTCTTTGAAAGGGCCTTGTGGCTCTATAATTCCAAGTTTTTTTTTTTTTTTTCAATTTCAAGCACGACGGCGTATGAAAATTCTTTGTAAAGAAAGAGAACCTCAAACCTGTCTTCTTCAAATATTGGCTTCGTCCCCGTAAAAACAAAAGGAAACAATCGGTTCAAGGTATTCAAAATTTTAAGTTCAAGCGATTTCTTCTCGTCTCCTTCGGACGTTGACTCTCGTCTCCCGTAAAAACAAAAGGAAACAATCAGTCCAAGATATTCAAATTTTCAAATCCCGAAGTGATTTCTTCTTGTCTCCTTCGGATGTTGACTCCTGTCTCCTCTTTCGGGTATCGACTCCTGTTTCCTGTAAAGAACAAAGGAAACAATTAGTCCAAGATATTCAAAATCCGTGATCCAAAGTAACAGATAACTTCCCTGTTTTGACCGGTTGCTCTGCAAAGTTCTTCATGATTCCCAGTCCACCTACAAAATACAAACGTATGCAAATGCATGTATGCAGATGTCATGCAAATGCAAAATTTTCATGTGACTCATATCTCGCTCATCAACCGCTCCGAAGCTCAATTTATTTCAAGGAAAATATCTCTTCACGGCATCCGAATTCACCGGACTTGCCAATTCTTCTCCATCCATGTTTACAAGTATAAGAGCTCCCCCGGATAAGACCTTCGAATCACATAGGGGCCTTCATAATTTGGCATGAATTTGCCTCCTGGGTGTTGTGCGTTTGGGAGCATTTTCTTCACAACTAGCATCCCCGCTTCAAAACTTCTAGGTTTAACCTTCTTGTTAAAAGCTCGGCCACTTTCTTCTGATAACTTTGACCATGACAGATAGCCCTTAATCGCTTTTCGTCAATCAAATTCAATTGTTCGTGTCTCTGTCGACTCCATTCATCTTCTCGTGAGCCCTACTTGAGACAGGAATCTTTAAAGAGGGGATTTCCACCTCTACCGGTAGGACCGCTTCCATACCGTATACCAAAGAGTAAGGAGTTGCCCCAATTGAAGTACGAATTGAAGTTCGGTAGGCCATGAGAGCATATGGTAATCTTTCGTGCCAATCTCGATATTTCTCAGCAGTTTTGGCCAATATCTTCTTGATGTTCTTGTTTGCCGCTTCCACGCTCCATTCATTTGCGGGCGGTAAGGCGAAGAATTAAGGTGTCGTACCTTAAATTGTTCCAATAGTTGATCGACAACCTTGTTGTTCAAATTTGAGCCATTGTCTCGTAATGATGGCTCTTGGCACTCCATATCTTGAGATGATATCTCGCTTGATGAACTTAGCCACACTATTCGCAGTGACATTGGCATATGAGCTGGCTTCAATCCATTTAGTGAAGTAGTCAATAGCCACCAAAATAAAGCGATGTCCGTTTGAGGCCTTTGGGTTGATAGGGCCAATCATATCAATTCCCCACATGCGGAATGGCCATGGCTCGACATTTGATGTAGCTCGGTTGGCGGCGCATTTATCCTGTCGCCGTATACCCGGCATTGATGACGAGGATCTAACATGCTTGGTTGCAATCCGACTCGATAGTCAACCAAGAATACCCGAGTCTCATAATCTTCTTGGCGAGGAGGTGGCCATTCATATGCGGTCCACATTCCCCTTCATGAATCTCTTTCATAATGAGATTTGCTTCTTTGGAATTCACGCACCTCAGCGGGATCGAGTCAAAGGATCTCTTGTATAGGATCCGTCCGCCGAGGAAAAATTTAGATGCCATCTTGCTTATGTACTTTTTATCTTCCGGTTGACATGCTCTCGGGAATTCGCCCTTCGTAGGTAATTCTTGATGTCATGATACCACGGTTCCTCATCGGGTTCTTCTTCAATGACCATGCAAGTATGCGGGTTGCTCAAGGATGTCAATCCTTAACGGTTCTATCTCAAGACCATTTTGCACTTGTAACATGGCTGATAATGTGGCCAAAGCATCAAGCAAAATGGTTCGAGTTCTCGCGAGATATTCGAAAGTAATCTCCTCAAAGTGTTGGATCGGCTCTTCGAGGTATTTATGATAAGGAATAAGCTTGGGATCCTTTGTCTTCCACTCCCTTGAGTTTGTAAAATGATTAGCATGGAATCTCCATATACCAAGTAGCTTCTTCACCTTTAATGAGATAGCCAATTGTAATCCTAGTATGCAGGCTTCATATTCAGAAATGTTGTTGGTGCGGGGGAATACCAACTTGGCTGAAACCGGATAATGTTGATCTTCGGGGATATCGAATCTGCCCTAATGCTCGATCCAAAGTGAGGTTCACCGCACCGTCAAAGTACATTGTCCATTTGTCTTCGGATATATTCGAGGATTTGACCTCCCTTGTTTTGCTCTGAAACGTCCTTAGGAGGATTCTCGGCTAGCATGTCAGCAATTGCTCTTCCCTTGACAGATTTTTGGGGAGAGGTTTTGATATCGAACTCGAAAGCGGTATTTGCCATTTAGCCATCTTTCCCAACAATGTTGGCTTCTCCAAAAGGTATTTGATGGGGTCATTTTCGGTGACCAGCTCTATATGATAATGCAAGTGTATCTCGCCTCAATCTGTGGAGGACCCAAACCAATGCTACGCAAGTCCTTTCCACTTGTTGGGTATTTGACTTCGGATGTTGTAAACTTTTTGCTCAAATAATATATGGCCCGCTCTTTACGATCCTTGGGGTTAGTTTGGGCAAGTAAAGCTCCCAAGGACTCATCATTAACAATCGGATATAGAGTTAAAGGAACGTCGGGGATAGGAGGTACCAATACCGGAGGTTGTACCGGATATTCCTTGATCTTCTCAAATGCTTGTTGGCATTCCGCATCCCATTTCACCTTTGCACCTTTCTTTAGCAACTTGAAGAAGGGTTTCGCCGTTTCGATAGTTGGGATATGAATCTGGATATATAATTCAATCTTCCCAAGAACCCCCTTACTTCTTTAACAAGAACAGGAGTTCCTATTTCCCATATGGCTTTAATCTTGGAAGGGTCAATTTCAATACCACGGCTGCTCACCACAAACCCTAGCAGCCTTTCCGGATCTTGCGCCAAATACGCATTTCGCAGGATTCAACTTGAGCTTATACTTTCTCAATCGATCAAATAACTTCTTCAGCACTTTAACATGGTCTTCTCCAGGCTTGGATTTGGCAATCATATCATCCACATAGACCTCGATCTCCTTATGTATCATATCATGAAAAAGGGTCACCATAGCCCTCTCGATATGTTGCACCTGCATTTTTCAACCCAAATGGCATCACCTTGTAACAAAAAGTTCCCCATTGTGTAGTGAATGAGGTCTTGATCTTATCTTTTTCCTTCAAGCATGATCCGATTATATCCCGAGAATCCATCCATAAAGGAGAACAATTCAAAACCCGCAAGATGCGTCGACGAGCACATCAATGTGCGGTAGGGGGAAAATCATCCTTGGGACTAGCTTTGTTCAAGTCCCGATAATCCACGCATATTCTAATTCTCCCATCCTTCTTCTTAATCGGTACGATATTGGCGACCCAATCAGCATATGGGACAGCCTCGATAAATCCAACTTTAAGGAGCTTCATCACCTCTTCCTTGATTTTATCCGCTTGGTTCGGGATTCATTCTTCCGGGTGATTGATTTATTGGTGTGCAAGAAGGATCTCGTGGGCAAAGCATGCTCCACAATCTCACGATCTAGACCCGGCATGTCAGCATACGACCGTGCGAAGATATCTTGATATTCCTTGAGTAACACCGTCATTCTTAAAATATCTGCTGCATGACAGGTGTCCTCCTATTTTCACTTCCTTGACGCAATCGAATCTCCCAAATTAATGATGATAGGTTCTTCGGAAATAGGAGGCTTAGATTCTTCGAAACAATCCCATTCTTTCTTGATATCGCTCACATCAACCTCGTCTATATCAACTTCGCATGCATAGTCATCGAGCTGATATGAGTCACATATTAACTTTGTTATGTATGGGTGGGATGACATGCCCGAAATGCACCATGAAAGGTTAGTATTCAAAGATAATAAAATTGAAGGATGCATGATTGCTATCATGAAAACATTTTTCAAATTTCAATTTTCTTAGATAAGGAAAGGAGAACTAGTCCACGATCTTCCGGACATCCCGGTTCTCAAAAGCCGTTTAAAATCCTAGATCATATGGCGGATCGGGCCTCAAGTTTCATGGTAGAATCAATTGTCATCATCGGACCAATCCGTTGCTCCACATGTCTCGTAATCAAATTTGAAATGTTTTTCATTAATAAATGCAACTAAGAACAATACAAGATCGCACTTCCTGGATCACAAGCATGTGACCCAAAGGTGCTAAAACATCAAAAAGCTTTAAAGCAAATGCAGTAATCAAAATGCATTAAAAGATAAAGTTCGAAAGAGCCTTTTACTCGGGGGTGGGGAAATCATCGTCCAGCCACTCAATTATCACGTTCACCCGATTATCCAGGAACGGGTTGAATAAGTCTCGGCTCGCATCCTCGTAAATGTCCTCATCTTTCAGCCATTTGCCTCCTTTAGAAAATACCTCGCATAAAGGATTTAGGAGCATTTTTCCTCTAGCTTTCCATACATCGGTACCTATGAAACGGCCACCTTGGCGTCCACGGCGTCCACGGTCTCCATAACGATTGTTTCGACCTCGGCCTCGACCTATGTTATTTTCCACTATTCCGCTATAACCCGGACCAACCTTGTGGTCATTTGAGCCCAAATTCAAAGGGTTACGGATTCCCCGACCATATTTCCCTAATCCAAAGACCCGGAATAAATCCATTCGAGAGTAGCACTTTTCCCGCCATAGTTGCAGGTCTTGAAAGCTGCGGTATAGCCACCTTTGCATCCGGTAACACATGCATGACGGATACAATGTCAAAGGTGTGATAACTCAGCTCCTCCTCTTTTGAGGGTTCAATGTAAGGGACCATCCCTTTTAAAGTCGCTCGATGTCCCGTCTCGCCATGGACGGTGATCAACTGACCCTTGACCACAAATTTTAACTTTTGATGCGAGAGAGGAAGGTACCGCTCCCGGACACATGAATCCACGGTCTTCCCGGGAGCGAGGGTGAAGGCGCTTGGAATATCCAACACTTGGAACGGTATAGAGAAAGTTACCGGTCCAATGTCAATGTCCAGCTCAATCTCTCCCACAACATTCTTGGAGACTCCATCAAATGATCGGATGGTGGCCTTGGATGTCTTCACAAAATCTTCATTGATCCCCAAGCTTCTCAAAGTGCTTAGTGGACACAAGGTTGAAAGCGGAACCATTATCAATTAAGACGTGAGGCACCTCTTTTTCCGTGACACCTCACGCCTATGTAAAGGGCTTTGTTGTGGACCCGCCCTTCTTTCGGGAAGTCTTCGTCCGAGAAGGATATCTGGTCCTTCGGAAGGATAGCACCCACAAAGTCTCCCAATTGCACTTCGTTAATTGTTTTCGGAACATGCACCTCATCCAAGCACCTTCAAAAGGGCGTCTTTGTGCTTTTCAGAATTTTTGAAGAGATCCAAGAAGGAAATCATGCGGGCATCTTCCGCAGTTGGTCAACGACATCATATTCACTCGGTCCTCACGATCGATTGCAACTTCTCAACCTCTTCCGCAGTTGGGATTCTCTTTTCGGAATCCACTTCTCTCGGGGATAACATCTTCCGGATCTCATTATGACGTCAATTTCGCCCGTTCCATAATCCCAATGAACTGCCCTTGAGTTGTACTCTTCCACGTGCGGTAATTTAATCCTCACCGGTATGATCTTTTCGGTAGTGATTCAGATGTTGATGTTTTTTCCGAACTAGAAGCTTCTAACTCCCAGCTATCAACTTTGTTCAAATCAATCACGAAACGAATTGGGGCATCTATCATCCCAATCATCCCATCCTCATGAACGTCATCGGGGTTATGTTCTAGACCTGGCCTTACCGGCCGTGGCATTTCCTTCATCGAAATCCCTCTGCCTTTCTCTTCTGACTCTCGGGATGATCCCTTCAATCCTCATGCCAATCTCCACCATATGTTGGAACGACGAGTAAGTGTATGCATACATGCGATCAAAGTATTCCGCCGGAAGTGACTTCAGTACGAACTCCAACATTTCTCTCTCCGACAGTGGCGGTTGTACCATCACGGCGTGTTTCTTCCACCTCCTAGTGAAGAGTTCAAAACTCTCGTCTTCCCCTTTCCGGATATTCAACAGATTAGCCTTAGTGAAATAACCTCTGATTCCAGCTTCAAAGTGTCGTATGAAGTGCTCGATAAATCCTCCCGGCTCGGGACCCGGTCTAGATCGATTGATTGAAACCATACCAGCGCGAGGCCCATTAAACTTTGTCCAAAGTTCCGGATCGGTGTTTCGTCATCTTCTTGGTGGCCAACCATTTGGCGAAGATAGTATGAGACATGCGCCCGGAGGACACCCGGCGCCATTATACTTCGTGCGGAAGACCACTCTCGGGTTCACACCTTGAGGCGGGACATTTCTCGTTTGGGTGAGTGGCGTAATCAGCTTCTTCAACTCATCCATTTTCCTCGACACGTCATCTCCTTGCTCTTGCAAGTAGAGCGATCTTTCGATTCTCGTGTTTCCATGGCCCGCCGTATCTCCGAATCTGCATATTCTCTTCTATTCTTGTGGCGTTGTTCCTGGCCATTAATTGCGATAATTCTGCTACCATAGTCGTCAAATGACGTATATGCGTCTCCAGTTAGAAAGTCGCATATCAACCTCTTGGTTCCTCTGTTCATCCCGAGGAGCCGCTTGGTCCTTAACTTCATCGATCGTTCCCACAAATTCGTCACTTGTGGGGTCATCCATTCCACCCCACCCATCGGGGACTACATCTCCGGAATTGACAAAGAAACTCGGGGGCGCCGAATATAGCACTTTAAAGTTGTACCCACCACTATCTTCCCCCAGGGTTATCAACTATTTCGCCCCTCTCTAGGGCTTTTCGCAAAAATCTCCTGTCGCCTCGGCGGGCCTTATCCAGGACGGACTTCATATTCGTCTATCTCTTCAATTTCTTGACCATCTTTGACGCTCATCAAATATCCCGAGGGTATTTTCAAAAGAGCTCCCCTCGTAGGTTTCATTGCGAACTCCTCGGACAAAGCATGTTTACCGCCACGTAGGTTCCCTTGAAAGCGACATTTTCCATTCTTCCTATGACACCCAAGCTAATCAATTTTTCCAAGCAAGCCTCTTTTTGCTCTCGGGAAATACTCTCTCCTTCCGGGTATTGCGAGGCTAATGTCAAGACATCCCGCATTTTATCCATATTCACTATGAACTCCGGAACCTCTTCCTCTTCATCTCCAAAGATCGCGTTCACCTCACGATGCTCGGGTAGCGGGTTCCGCTGCACATTCGGTTCGGCTTTATCAAATTCCAGAACTTTTCCGTCGATCAATGCTTGCACCTTGAATTTCGGAGCGAGACAGGTTATCCGCGTTATGCCCCCTTTCTCCCATATGGTATACGCACGTCCGGGTCTCATCATACCCAGGAAATCTTGGCGGGTGAGCTCGAGGTGGCTCTTTTGCAACTAAACGATTCTCCAAAAGCATGGGTAACAATTTGGATAAGGGTCGGGGTAGTGGGGTGAAAACAACCGGGTTTTTCTTTCTGAATTCCGGTGGTTTGGAAGCGGTCCAGGAGGACGTTCCTTGGGTAGGAATTGAAGGCGAGAAATTTCTGGGCTTTGGCGGATTAGGGACAAAAGCTACTTCTCCAGGTTGCTCCCTAATATCCCTTCTCAAAGGGTATTGGCGTTTGAAAGGCGCCTCGGGTATCTTCTTCTCTCTCGGTGCCCACTCATGACGCTCCGCCACCTTGATCGGGTGTGCAAATGTCGACACCCAGAGGTGTTCAGCTTGTCGAAAAATTCAAACGGAAGGGCCTTGAGAAACAGATCTATTAGTTCATCTTCCGGGACGGGCGGTTTTACTTGCACGGCCCGGTGCTCTCCATCTCTCGGGCGTAGGCGCGAACGGCCTCGCTCTTTCCTTTTTACTGTCCTTAAAAGGTCCTCTCTAGTTAGGGCGGTCAAAGTGTTAAACTTGTATTGCCGAAGGAACTCGTCGCGCGTTTATCCCAATCGGCGAGCCTCTCTCGGCTCCAATTCAATGAACCACGCCAGGGCTGCCCCGAGATAGGCTTTCCTGGAAAGTGCTAACCAAGAGTGGAATGTTGTCGGAGAACTGCGACATTCGACGCAAGTAATACTTCAAGTGCGCCTTGGGACACCCGGTCCCATTATATCTTCTTACAAAGTCGGCTCCTTGTAATCAGCAGGAACCTCTATCTTTTCGAACGGTGCAACCTTGTCGAATCTCGAGAGCTCATAACCTTGACTCGCCAAACACTCTTCGATCTTAGCGAGCCTCTTAATTTCCTCTTCCATTTTGAGGACTTGCTTCTCCTTTTTCTCCAGGTCAATCACAATGGGAGGATCCTTAGGCGGTCTTTCCGGATTCGAGTTGGATTGGCGGCGGGCGCCGGATTAGCGTTTGCTCCATCGGATGGCCCCGCAGGAGCTTGAGAATTAAGGTCAACGGGGTATCTCCCCCGGCTTGCAATCATCATTGCCTTCATCTCCGCCACCATTGTGGCGATCACATTCATTTGATTCTCCGGATTACCCACACGAGGTGCGAGCTCTTCTTGTTCCATCCTTAACTTGCGCGTTTTCTTGCGAGTCCTCGTATTTATCACTCACCTATTTTCAGAATATCAAATCAGTATGGGAAATATTAAAGGATTGGAGACATTGATCCGTGGTAATTGACTTTTCTATATGTATGCATGAAATGCTCATAAAAGAAATAGTATGTATTCATTACAAACCAAATTGTTCAAAAGTATCTAAAAGATAACAAATATGTAAAATCTAAATGGGGGAATGGATCTATCCAAGTCGGGGCGCTTCCACTCTTCTTGCTCTTCGATCCATCGGAATTCCATAAGTATGGGTCTCCTCCCTCTTCGATATCCACTTGCTCCGGATCTTCGGGAATGTACGGTTCTACTCCCCGGTACATATGGTACTATGTACTCCGGCTCATATGACTCTACTTCTTCAATCCGAGGAGATACGCACTCGGGTACATATGGCTCTACCATTGATTGGCGATACTCCTTAAACTTCTGGATATACTCCTTGGAGGCCCCGTGAACGTTCATCTCATCGTCCAAATAGTCCGGCCATTCAACTTGTTGCAGTGGGGAATTCTTCAAAGCGTGAAGAATAAGCTTGATCCGGGCCCGATACAACTCCCTTGTTTCCTTAGTGAGCTTTCCTCGTATCATATCGAATGAGAAGATCCCGGGACAAACATCCGGTGGTATCTCTTGTAGAACTCCAAATTGCCTCACCACTCGAATGGGGTAATACGCCACAGCGCCGGTACATCCCAATAAGGGAATAGGGTTATCTTCAATACCCGAAATGCGAGCTTCTACGATCTTGGGCCAAGTCAAACGCCATCTAATATGCTCGGGTTTCAAATTGTCCAATAGCTCAACCCACTTTTTGAATGAGTACTTGGGTACAAGGGATTGACACTTAAGGAAGGATCTAAGGGGGTGAACGTGCTCATTGATCTCATAACACCCCACCCGGAGTTGGAAAGTCTTTATATGAGAGGTGAACCACAAGTGGAGTAATCCGCTAGACGTTTGGAAAACGGCCTTTTTGAAGACTTGGAACGATTCATGGAGAGAAAAGTCTCAGCTAAGATCATGTACGAATAATCCCAGCGACAACACGCTTGTGCGGCTATATGAGTTATGGAGGGGTCAAAAGTAGTTCTAGAAGTCGGGAATAGAACGAATGCAAAGAAAGCCAAAATGAACACCTTTCCCGATTTATGACCGGTTTCGGTGGGTAGAGAGGAATAATTATCGAAAAGGAACGAGAATGTGAACTTGTTGGAATTGGACTTGTAAACTTTTTCAATTTCGGAAGTTTTAAGGCGAAGGAAACTCGATAACGAACGAGTGGAATCCATGTCCAAAGGGGGTTGAGCTATACGTTCTTCAAATTTGGCCCCGATAATAGCGGTATACTCCTCAAGCGTAGGGGTCAATTCCAATCCTTGAAAGTTGAACGTCATTGTTCGCGCGTCCCATGCCTTGGCTAGTGCTTGAATGAGCGCCGGTTGGTATTCCACTTTGATCAAATCTACAAGTCGTCCCAAACGTCCTTCCACATAGGCTTTGTTGACGATGTCGAGGCGATCCCACCATATAGCGAGTTCCTTGCGCGGTATTGGGATGACTTTGATGTCTCCATTCCCCATGATCTAAGAATGCAAAAATGATGATCCTAAAGTCAATTACCACAGTTTAATATGCATATGCATGTAATGTGATGCAAATGTGCTAACCAAATTCCATGTCATCTTTTGGTAACATGAGGGTCAACTACTCCCACTTGACCCAAATAAGCCAAATAGGGTAATTATGGACCAAATCTCACCCAAAGATGGCATGTAATTTGATTAGGATCGTTTAAGCGTAATCGGGGTAAAAAGTCGTTCACAAATTGACAACTCATGAAATTTACAAGTCAAATACAATAAAGTCAAAATAGGTAGAACATGACAAGTATCTAGAGATTCGGACAATAAATGTCGATAAAAGTACAAAATATAATGAAACCTAGAAAATGCCCCAAAGTCGTACTAATCTAGACAAGTATGAATGGTATCCTCATCCGATGAAATCTCTACTATCTCGGGAAGCTTGATATCTTCTTCGTCATCGGAGGGTATGGTGATGATTTCCTTCTTCTTGATCGAGGAGTGTTTTGGGGCCGTCTTGGTCGCACGTGGCTTTCTTGCCAACTTCATGTACAATTCCCAGATTCTTTCTTTCTCGCGTTCGAGCTCTAAATATCGTCCACATCGGGTATAATCGCAACTCTCGCTACGGATGCGGTTCCGTCCGTTGAGCTCTCGTCCGTGAACAAATCCGAAAACTCGGAATGTAGCGGGTACTCGGTCCTCGCGTCGAATGGTCCTCCGCTCCCAGGTGAATACATCGGGTGCATCAACACGACTTTGGGGCGCCATCTATCCTAAAAAGGAAAATTTGACTTTCAACCCCGATCACTTAAACGATCTTACAAATTGTGATGATATGTAGTGGAAATGTATGATATGCAAAATTTAAATTTACAAGTTCAAAATAAAAAGGGTAGAAAGCCTTACCAACCGATGTTACTCTTTTTTGGTTTTTGGTTTTAGGTATACCAACCATCCATTTCACATGCGCATGAGACAGGTGAGGTTTAACTCTAAAGAAATCAAAAAGGCTCGGGTATGGACCTAAAAAGGCTCCCGCTATACAAATCGATGGGCCGCCCACAAGCGCAATCAAACAACAAGTGGGTAGGACCATCAATCTTGCATAGCGAGCGGGATCAAATATGGTCAACCCAAGTGCGATCAAACACAAGAGCTTCACATACCGATCCCTATCTATGGCGACCTAAGAGGTGATTTCGCGGCTCGGGTTTAGGCGCTTGTGTGTGCAATGTCGTGATCCTCGAAATATGCAAGACATGCACCACAATTTATATTCAAAACACCGCTTCAAAATTTGCATAAATAAACAAACAATCCAAAACTCCATATCTCGCATCAAAAATGGTTAGCATGTACGCCACCCCTTATAACTCCCATCTGCATCAACGTTTAACACTTTTTTTTGTTAGTGGACGTACCTCATCTTCAAGAGCATCTGCAGAAAACGAGGTTAGAAAACAATCAGCATTTTTATCGGCTTAAATCCTCTTAAAGTAGTCCCCAGCTGAGTCGCCGGTCTGTCGCGACCCTCCTCCCGGAAATTCCCTCATTTCCCGGGGGTGGAATAGGGCTAACGAGCCGATCCCCTCCTTTTATAGGCATATATATGGGGGATCGCGAGTCTCTCCCAAGACCCATTACTCGAATCGCGATGTCGGGTAAAATTTTTCAAATATCGAAATTGACCTTGTGTGGTCGGGTGGCATGTGCGAGATGTACATGCAATTTGGAGTCGCCACCGATCGATTTATTGGAAGGTACGATCGGAAAACCTTACCGAGCGGTCGGGAGAAACCGTTCGGTTCCGCGAAAACCGGAGATTTTGGGTCCGGGGATTTGGTTACGCCAAGTTTCATATTTGACGCCCTTTCGGTTACCGATGTTGATTGTTTTTCTAACCTAAGATTTCATGCAGATGCGATATAAGATGAGGTAGGTCCTAAAAAATCTAAGTATTCATACGGATGGGATTTTTCTATCCTAATCAATCACAATCAGCAAAAAATAATGCACAATCAAAATCATTACAAGCAATCAAATCAATCAATCAAAGTTCAATATGTCTAAAATGGCCCTATCGGCCCACACAAAAATCAATTTTGGGTATCGGGGTGATTTGGTAAAAATTTGGGGCGGAAGGCCCGGAAGGGTAGAATGGTCATTTTTGGGAGTTCGGGACCCAAAAATCACAAAATTAGGGTCGGGCCAGTTGAATGTGGCCATTTCCTATTTTTTTGTGATTTTATGGAATTTTTCTAATTTTTTCTATTTTTTGGAATTTTCATTTATTTTCTAAAAATATTTGGAATTTTCCGGATCGAAATTAATCAACCCTCGAAGTCTCAAAAATTTTCGATCCGGACTTTATGAGTCCCGAATCGATCTACAAATTTTTAGAAATTTTTTATGAAAATGCGGGAATTTTTATGAATTTTCTAAGTATTTTTACAATTTTTTTTTTGGATTTTTGGAAATTTTCTTTTTATTTTTTTATTATTTTTTATTAACAAACCGGACCGGGTCAAACCGGTCAACGGTCGGTCAACCCGGTCCGACCGATTCGAACCCGCTCTACGTACAAACGACACCGTATACGTATTTATCCTATTTTTTTGAATTTTCTAAAATCATTTTCCTAATATCTGAATATACTAAAATGAACGGACGGCTGAGATCAATCCTAGAATCAATCTCGGCCGCCGACTCAATCTAACCAAAACGACGCCGCATCTTAATACCGAACGGACGGCCGCGATTAAACTTGAGATCTAATCCAAGCCGTCGACACCTACTAAACCGAACGACGCCGCATAGCCTTAATGAACCAACGGTCGGGATTCAACCTCGATCTAATCCGAGCCGTTGACTCGCCTAACTAACCTAAACGACGACGCATCAAATGGCTGAAGCGGCACCGTTTTTGATTTTTCCTATTTATTAACGAAAAAACTAATTAACGGAAAACATAAAAACTAATCCAACGGTGAGAATCAAATCCAACGATTTATCTCGGCCGTTGGATCGGATCTCGAGTCGGCTCGTTCGCGCCAACGGCCGAGCCGACTCGCATCCGAGCTGGCCCAATCACGCGATGCCACCTCGTAGCGGCGCTCGTTTGACTTGCCAGCTCAGCCCGTCGTCTTCAACCTCTCGACGACACTAATGAACGGTCAGAATGCTTCCGGCGAGATCCAACGGTGAGATCTCGCCGGATCGGTGTAAAACCACCGCCAATCAACTCTAAATTCCTCTCGGATCAACATATTCGAAACTCAGACAATTCTATCCACTGAATCACTAAGAATCAAGCTCGCACAGGTATAAACTACGAACGATCAATCAAGCAATATTGGACATAATAACTAAATTCCTTCACACGGGAGCTAGAAGATGAGTTGAGGAAACTTACCTCGAGTCCCGATCGGACTCGCGATGGCTGAAAGGTCGGCCGGTGTTCGGCCGCAACCAAACCGCAATGGAGGTTCGACTCGGGGTTTTCGGGCAGAATCAATGCAAGAGGAAGTTGCGATGGTGATTAGTAAGGTTCCAGAACAAAAACGCACAAAATAATTTCAAGGATCGTGCTCGAAACCGTGTGATGCCATTGATGCACGGTGATGAGAGAGGAAGTTCGACTCACCCGATTTGGACGATTCAAGCGGACCGAGCTGGTGCGATCAACTCGCTTGAGCTTGGAGGGAGTTCCGGTGATGATCCGCCGCGCCGATTTGGCCTGGATTCGCCGGGCTGAAGTCGTGCGGTTCTGAGTTGAACTCCGGCGAAGACGTCGCCCGAGAGCGTCTCTCTCTAACTCTCTCGCTTTCTCTCTCTATTCGGTTACTGGACGAGCACCAATGAGCCTCCTTCTTTCTAGAATCCTCTCTTGGCTATTTATACTCGGATTTCAAAATGGGCGCGCGCGGGTGAAGCTTGGCCGAGGCCCTCACGTGCCATTCACACGAGTCTAGGCTCGCCGGACGGTGACGGAATCGTTAGGATTCCGTCCCAGTCCGTTAGCCACGCCGTCGAGCTAAAATGAGCACATATTTACACGACTTGGCACTATGTTGACTTTTTGCTCCACCGTGCCTTTGACCAGCTATTCCGGCCACCTCCGGCGGCCATTGGCCGGGCCGCCGGTGGCGAGTGACGGAGCATGACCCGCACACGCAAACCCCCACACCAATTAGCTTAATCATACACGAATTGGCCTTCAATTTGGCCATTGAAATTGACCATCCAAACCTGCAAATCGCGCGAGTCGTCTGAGGAAGACGACCTTTGTTTGGGCCCGGTTCGACCGGTCCGACCGGGCTGCCGACCGGTCCGAACCGGTTCAGCAAGTGTTCTTTGCAAAATTTTCAAAATTAGTTGAAATTGAGTGGGGATTTTTGCAATTAAACTTCAAAATTGGACTCGGGGGCCTAGATATTATCTAGAAATGTGTTTTTGCCCAAAATTTCCCATCAATTTGCACAAAAACCCCAAATTTTTCTAAAATCCCAAATTGGGGAAATGTTCAATTGAGCGTCAATTCGACCAAATTGGATCATGAGACCTATCCCAATCGATTCATAATGTTCAAAAACCTTAGGGGTAGTCCAATTGTGTATAGAAAGTTCCCCAATTGAAAGTAATTTCAAAAATTGTAAAGTTGAGGGACTTAATTGCAAAAAATTTGGGAATTCTTGTCTAATTCACGCAATTCGTGCAATTGAGGGTGCAATTGACCAAATTGAAGTTCAAAGGGACCACAATTGAATGTCTAGACTCCAAATGTGCAAAAATTGCAAATAAAAAGACTCAATTGGTATTTTTTATGCAAATTCAACCTTAGGCATTGTGAAGAAACGCCTAAGATTAAACTCAATTTTTGATTTTTCTTGAGGTCAATATTAAAAGGGAATTAAAACAAAAATATTGAACATTTTTCTGTATTTTTGCGACCTCGAAAAGTATTTTTTATGAATTTTTCAAGTATTTTCCTATTTTCGAAAATATTAAAAAAAAAAAATGCGAAAAACATGAAAAATTATTTTTTGTTCCAAATTGGTTCCTTATGCTTGGCCAAGGCTTCCAATGTTGAATTTATAATTTTTATTTTTTTGTGAATTTTTAATGAATTTTGGAAAATAAAACTAAAGAAAACCGACTAAAAAATTCGGGTGTCAACACTTGTTGACATTACGTATCCCATTTGACCTTCGCACCTTTCTTTAACAGCTTGAAGAAGGGTTTCGCCGTTTTCGACAGGTTGGGATATGAATCGGATATATAATTCAACCTTCCGAGTAGGCCCCTTATTTCCTTAACGGTGGAAGGAGTCCCTATTTCCCATATAGCTTTGATCTTGGAAGGGTCAACTTCAATACCACGATTGCTCACCACAAATCCTAGCAGCTTTCCCGATCTTGCACCAAATACGCATTTCGCAGGATTCAACTTGAGCTTATACTTTCTCAATCGATCAAATAACTTCTTCAACACTTTAACATGGTCTTCTCCAGTGTCCGGACTTGGCAATCATATCATCCACATAGATCTCAATCTCCTTATGTATCATGTCATGAAAAAGGGTTACCATAGCCCTTTGATATGTTGCACCTGCATTTTTCAATCCAAATGGCATTACCTTGTAACAAAAGGTTCCCCATTGTGTAGTGAATGAGGTCTTGATCTTATCTTCTTCCTTCGACATGATCGATTATATCCAGAGAATCCATCCATAAAGGAGAATAATTCAAAGCCCGCAAGATGCGTCGACGAGCACATCAATGTGCGGTAAGGGAAAATCATCCTTCGGACTAGCTTTGTTTAAGTCCCGATAATCCACGCATATTCTAATTCTTCCGTCCTTCTTAACCGGTACGATATTGGCGACCCAATCAGCATATGGGACAGCCTCGATAAATCCAACTTTAAGGAGCTTCATCACCTCTTCCTTGATCTTATCCGCCAATTCGGGATTCATTCTTCTGGGCGATTGATTTCTTGGTGTGCAAGAAGGATTTGTAGGCAAAGCATGCTCCACAATCTCACGATCTAGACCCGGCATGTCAGCATACGACCGGGCGAAGATATCTTGATATTCCTTGAGTAACACCGTCATTCTTAAAATATCTGCTGCAGACAGGTGTCCTCCTATTTTTACTTCCTTGACACAGTCAGAATCCCCCAAATTAATAGTGATGGGTTCTTCAGAAATAGGGGGTTTAGATTCTTCGAAACAATCCCATTCTCTCTTGATATCGCTCACATCAACCTCGTCTATATCAACTTCACATGCATAGTCATCGAGCCGATCCGAGTCACATATTAACCTGTTATGTATGGGTGGGATGATATGCCTGAAATGCACCATGAAAGGTTAGTATTTAAAGATGATAAAATTGAAGGATGCATGATTTTTATCATGAAAACATTTTTCAAATTCCAATTTTTTAGACAAAGAAAGGAGAACTAGTCCACAATCTTCCGGACATCCTGGTTCTCAAAAGCTATTTAAAACCCAAGATCATATGGCGGATCAGGCCTCAAGTTTCATGGTAGAATCAATTGTCATCATCGGACCAATCCGTTGCTCCACATGTCTGTAATCAAATTTGTGATGATTTTCATTAATAGATGCAACTAAGAACAATACAGATCTGCACTTCCTGGATCACAGCATGTGACCCAAAGGGTGCTAAAACATTCAAAAAGCTTTAAAGCAAGTGCAGTAATCAAAATGCATTAAAAGATAAAGTTCAGAAAGAGCCTTTTACTCAGGGGTGGGGAAATCATCGTCCAGCCACTCAATTATCACGTTCACCCGATTATCCAGGAACGGGTTGAATAAGTCCGGCTCTGCATTTTCAGCGATTCTGTCGCGACCCTCCGGAAATTTCTTTCCGGGGTGGAATAGGGCTAACGAGCCGATCCCTCCTTTTATAGACATATATATGGGGGATCGCGAGTCTCTCCCAAGACCCATTACTCGAATCGCGATGTCGGGTAAAATTTATCAAATATCGAAATTGACCTTGTGTGGTCGGGTGGCATGTGCGAGGTGTACATGCAATTCGGAGTCGCCACCGATCGATTTATTGGAAGGTACGATCGGAAAAACCTTACCGAGCGGTCGGGAGAAACCGTTCGGTTCCGCGAAAACCGGAGATTTTGGGTCCGGGGACTTGGTTACGCCAAGTTTCAAATTTGACGCCCTTTCGGTTACCGATGTTGATTGTTTTTCTAACCTAAGATTTCATGCGGATACGATATCGGATGAGGTAGGTCCTAAAAAATCGAGTATTCATGCGGATGGGAATTTTCTATCCTAAACAATCACAATCGGAGGAATTAATGCGCAATCAAAATCATTACAAGCAATCAAATCAATCAATCAAGGTTTGATATGTCCGAAATGGCCCTATCGGCCCACACAAAAATCAATTTTGGGTATCGGAGTGATTTGGTAAAAATTTGGGGCGGAAGGCCCGGAAGGGTAGAATGGTCATTTTTGGGAGTTCGGGACCCAAAAATCACAAAATTAGGGTCGGGCCAGTTGAATGTGGCCATTTCCCATTTTTTGTGATTTTATGGAATTTTTCTAATTTTTTTTTATTTTTTGGAATTTTCATTTATTTTTCAAAAATATTGGAAATTTTCCGGATCGAAATTAATCAACCCTCGTAGTCTCAAAAATTTTCGATCCAGACTTTATGAGTCCCGAATCGATCTACAAATTTTTAGAAATTTTTTATGAAAATCTGGGAATTTTTATGAATTTTCTAAGTATTTTTACAATTTTTTGGATTTTGGAAATTTCTTTTTATTTTTTATTATTTTTTTATTAATAAACCGGACCGGGTCAACCCGGTCCGTCCGCCTCGGACTCACCTACGACATCAAAAACGGCGCCGTATATGTATTTTCTATTTATTTAATTTTTTCATGAATTTCTAAACCTAATTTCTAATATTCGGATATAAAAGAAAATAATGGACAATTGAGATCAATCGCAAATCAATCTCAGCCGTCGACTCCATCTTAACTAAAACGACGCCGCGTTGAACTTTAAAATGGACGGTTAAGATCATCCTGTAAATCCATCTCGACCGTCGACTATCCCTTCTACAAAACGACGACACTTCAGCCTATCACCTTAAAAACGACGTCGCATCTGTCAAAAATGGGCGAACGGCTACAATTAAACGCTAAGACTCGATCCGAGCCGTTGACATCTCCGAAACAAAACGACGCCGTGTCACTTAGTAATGAACAGACGGTCACAATCGACTTGAGATCTAATCCAAGCCGTCGACTCGCATAGCTATAAAACGACATCGTATCAACTATTACCTTGAATGGCCACGATCACTCCTCGACTTAATCCAAGCCGTCCATTCCGTATCTATTCTAAACGACGACGCATACCTATTGATCCAAACGGTGCCGTTTCTATATTATTCTAATTTCTACCTAATAAACTAATTATCCGAAAATACAAAAAGAAGATCGAACGGCTGAAAATCAAACCTATCGATTTATCTCGCCCGTCCGATCGAGTCCGAGTCGGCTCGCTCGCGCCAACGGGCGAGCCGACTGGACTCCAGCTGGCCCTATCGGAATGCGACAACTCAGCTCGTTGACCACTTGACCAAGACACGTCAGCATCGTCGTCTACCTCGCGACGACGCACACAAACGGCCGAGAGCTTCAGGCGACGATCTAACGGCGAAACCTCAACCAAAACTCATGAAATCAACTCCTATCGATTTCTCTCAACCTCTACATTAACATATCCGAGAATCAAACGATTTCACCAAGCTAATCTCGAGTTATGAGCTACGCACAGAATGAAATTGCAGAACTCAATCGCACATCACAGAGCAAGATAACTCAATTCCTTCACACAATCGTACGAATAGGAGTTCTAGATGCTTACCTCGAGCTCGGATCGAGCTCGCGTGACCTAGGATTTCCTAGGTAGGCTTCGGCAGTTGTTCGGCCATGGAGGTTAGAATTGTGAGACTCGATTGATGATGTTCGTGCAAAATCAAAGCGAACAAAATGCGGGAAGGATCAGCAATACTCGAGGACAAAAACGCACACAGTAATTTCAAGGATCGTGCTCAAATCAACGTGATGCCATGTGAGTGCGGAGCTGAGTTTGGAGATTTGACTTACCGTTTTAGGAGCTCGCAGGTTGATTAAGCTGGCGCGATCGAATCCCCCGAGCCTAGACGAAGCTTCGGACGTGGTTTCAAGTCTCGATTCACTCCAGATTGGCCTCACCAAGAGCTCACGGTCGAGCTCGAGTTCTCGACCGAACGAGCGGGAGAACGAGCTCTCTCTCGTTTTCTCTCTCTCTCTCTAGCTCTCTCAACACCTTACGAACAGAATGAGCCCCCCTTTGCTTCGCGAATGTTCTCCTCCTTTTATACTCGTTTTTCAAATAATGGCGCGTCGGGCAAAGCTTAACCGACTCACTTCGCACGTGCCCACGCGTGCGAAGTGAGTTGGACGGAGACCTGAACGGAATAGGATTCCGTCCGGCTCCGTTTGACACTCCGGCAACACCAATTGCGCACGAATTGCACTTAACTTGCTGAATGTTGACCTTTTTGCGTCGCCGTAGGTTTGATCGCTCCGTCGGCGCTCCTTCGGCGACGATTGTCCTCGAAGTCGGGCCCAATCGACGCGAAATCACCCGAGGAACAAAACGCCCGGGTTAATTGCTTTGATTATCGCCGATTGCCTTGTCAATTTGTTCATCAAAATTCGCCCAAATACTGTTCATTCGTGCGGACGTTCGAAGAAGATGAAGTATCGTGCGGACCGGTTCGACCGGTCCGACCGTGATCGACCGTCTCGAACCGGTTCCTGCACAATGAATTTAGCACAAATTTCAAAATTAAACAGAATTGGCTGGGAATTTTTGCAATTAAACTTCAAAATTGAACTTAGGGGCCTGGATATTATCTAAAAATGTGATTTTGCCCAAAAGTTCACCTCAATTTCTATGAAAACCCCAAATTTTTCAATTTGCCCAAATTAGGGAAATGTTCAATTGAGCATCAATTCGATCAAATTGGACTATGAGACCTATGCCAATCGCTTTAGAATGTATCAAAATCCTAGGGATGGTCTAATTTTACCATGATAGTCCCTCAATTAAAAGTAATTTCAAAAATTGCAAAATTGAGGGACTTAATTGCAAAATTTTTAAGAATTTCTGTGCAATTCGCACAATTCGCGCAATTGAGGGTGCAATTGATCAAATTGAAGTTCAAAGGGACTGCAATTGAATGTCTAAACTCTAAATGTGCAAAAATTGCAAATAAAAAGACTCAATTGGTATTTTTTATGCAAATTCAACTCTAGGCATAGTGAAGAAACACCTAAAATTGAACTTAATTTTCAATTTTTCTTGAGGTCAATATGAAAATGGAATTAAAAGAAAAATATTGGACATTTTTGTGTATTTTTGTGACCTCGAAAGGTATTTTTTCATGAATTTTCAAAGATTTTTCCTATTTTTCGAAAATATAAAAAATGCGAAAAATATGGAAAATTATTTTTTGTTCCAAATTGGTTCCTTATGCTTGGCCAAGGCTTCCAATGTTGATTTTTCAAAATTTTTTATTTTTTTGTGAATTTTTAATGAATTTTGGAAAATAAAACTAAAGAAAACCGACTAAAAATTCGGGTGTCAAGAGATGTCTTCATCTTCCAGCCATTTGCCTCCTTTAGAGAATACCTCGAATAAGGGGTTCAGGAACATTTTTCCTCTAGCTCTCCATACATCGGTACCTATAAAACGGCCACCTTGGTGTCCACGGCGTCCACGGTCTCCATAACACTTGTTTCGACCTCGGCCTCGACTCGTATTATTCCTCGCTATTCCATTATAACCCGGACCAACCTTGTGGTCATTTGAGCCCAAATTCAAAGGGTTACGGATTCCTTGACCATATTTCCCTAATCCAGACCCGGAATAAATCCATTCGAGAGTAGCACTTTTCCCGCCATAGTTGCGGGTCTCGAAAGCTGCGGTGTAGCTACCTTTGCATCCGGTAACACATGCATGACAGATACAATGTCAAAAGTGTGATAACTCAGCTCCTCCTCTTTTGAGGGTTCAATGTAAGGGACCATCCCTTTTAAAGTCGCTCGATGACCCGTCTCGCCATGGACGGTGATCAATCGACCCTTGACCACAAATTTTAACTTTTGATGCGAGAGAGGAAGGTACCGCTCCGGACACATGAATCCACGGTCTTCCCGGGGAGCGGGGGTGAAGGCGCTTGGAATATCCAACACTTGGAACGGTATAGAGAAAGTTACCGGTCCAATGTCAATGTCCAGCTCAATCTCTCCTACAACATTCTTGGAGACTCCATCAAATGATCGGATGGTTGCCTTGGATGTCTTCACAAAATCTTCATTGATCCCCAAGCTTCTCAAAGTGCTTAGTGGACACAGGGTTGAAAGCGGAACCATTATCAATCAAGACGTGAGGCACCTCTTTTCCGTGACACCTCACGCCTACGTAGAGGGCCCCGTTGTGGACTCGCCCTTCTTTCGGGAAATTTTCGTCCGAAAAGATATCTCGATCTTTTAGAAGAATAGCACCTACAAAGTCTCCCAATTGCACTTCGTTAATTGTCTCGGAACATGCACCTCATCCAAGCACCTTCAAAAGGGCATCCTTGTGCTTTTCAGAATTTTTGAAGAGATCCAAGTAAGGAAATCCGTGCGGGCATCTTCCGCAGTTGGTCAACGACCTCATATTCACCGGTCCTCACGACCGATTGCAACTTCTCAACCTCTTCCGAGTTGGGACTCTCTTTTGAGAATCCGCTTCTCTCGGGGGATAACATCTTCCGGATCTCATTATGGCGTCAATCTCGCCCGTTCCATAATCCCAGTGAAGCGCCCCTTGAGTTGTATTCTTCCACAAGCGGTAATTTAATCCTCACCGGTATGATCCTTTCGGTAGTGATTCGGATGTTGATGGTTTTTCCGAACTAGAAGTTTCCAATTCCCAGCTATCAACTTTGTTCAAATCAATCACGAAACGAATCGGGGTATCTACCATCCCGATCATCTCATTCTCATGAACATCTTCGGGGTTATGTTCTGGACTCGGCCTCATCAACGCGACATTCTCTTCATCTAGATCCCTCTCGCCTTTCCTTTCGACTCTTAGGATAATCCCCTCAATTCTCATACCAATTTCCACCGGATGTTGGAATGAGGAGTAGGTATATGCATACATACGGTCAAAGTATTCCGCCGGAAGTGACTTTAGTACGAACTCCAGCATTTCTCTCTCCGATAACCTGCGGTTGTACCATCACCGGCGTGTTTCTTCCATCTTCTTGCAAAGAGTTCAAAACTCTCGTCTTCACCTTTCCGGATGTTCAAATGATTAGCCTTAGTGAAATAACCTCTCGATTCCAGCTTCAAAGTGTCGTATGAAGTGCTCGATAACTCCTCCCAACTCGGGACCCAATCCGGATCGATTGATTGGAACCATACCAACGCGGGGCCCGTTAAACTTTGTCCAAAGTTCCGGATCAGTGTTTCGTCATCTTCATGGTGGCCAACCATTTGGCGAAGATAGTATGAGACATGTGCCGAGGACACCCAGGCGCCATTATACTTCATGCGGAAGACCACTCTCGGGTTCGCACCTTGAGGCGGGACATTTCTCGCTTGGGTGAGTGGCGTAATCAGCTCCTTCAACTCATCCATTTTCCTCGACACGTCATCTCCTTGCTCTTGCGGTAGAGCGATCTTTCGATTCTCGTGTCTCCATGGTCCGCCGTATCTCCGAATCTGCATATTCTCTTCTATTCTTGTGGCGTTGTTCCCGGCCATCAATTGCGATAATTTTGCTACCATAGTCGTCAAATGACGCATGTGCGTCTCAGTTAGAAAGTCGCATATCGACCTCTCGATTCTCCCTGTTCATTCCGAGGAGCCGCTTGGTCCTTAACTTCATCGATTGTTCCTACAAATTCTTCACTTTCGGGGTCGTCCATTCCACCCCACCCATCGGGGACTACATCTCCAGAATCAACAAAGAAACTCGGGGGCGCCGAATATAACACTTTAAAGTTGTAACCACCACTATCTTCCCCCAGGTTATCCACTATTTCGCCCCTCTCTAGGGCTTTCTGCAAAAATCTTCTATCGCCTCGGCGGGCCTTATCCAGATGGACTTCGTATTCGTCTATCTCTTCAATTTCTTGACCATCTTTGATGCTCATCAAATATCCCGAGGGTATTTTCAAAAGAGCTCCCCTCGTAGGTTTCATCGCGAACTCCTCGGACAGCATATCTACCGCCACGTAGGTCCCCTTGAAAGCGACATTTTCCATTCTTCCTATGACGCCCAAGCTAATCAATTTTTCCAAGCAAGCCTCTTTTTGCTCTCGGGAAATACTTTCTCTTTCCGGGTATTGCGAGGCCAACGTCAAGACATCCCGCATTTTACTCATGTCCACTATGAACTCGAGAACTTCTTCCTCTTCACCTCCAAAATCGCGTTCACCTCGCGATGCTCGTGTAGCGGGTTCTCGCTGCACATTCGGTTCGGCTTTATCAAACTCCGTAACTTTTCCGTCGATCAATGCTTGCACCTTGAACTTCAGAGCGAGACAGGTTGTCCGCGTTATGCCCCCTTTCTCCCATATGATATAAGCACGCCTCGGGTCTCATCATACCCGGGAAATTTTGGCGGGTGAGCTCTAGGTGGCTCTTTAGCAACTAAGCGATTCTCCAACAGCATGGGTAACAATTTGGATAAGGGTCGGGGTAGTGGGGTGAAAACAACTGGGTTCTTCTTTCCGAATTCCGGTGGTTTGGAAGCGGTCCGGGAGGACGTTCCTTGGGTAGGAATTGAAGGCGAGAAATTTCTGGGCTTTGACGGGTTAGGGACAAAGGCTACTTCTCCGATTTGCTCCCTATTATCCCTTCTCAAAGGGTATTGGCGTTTGAAAGGCGCCTCGGGTATCTTCTTTTCTCTTAATGCCCACTCTTGGCGCTCCGCCACCTTGATCGGGTGCGCAAATGTCGATACCCGGAGGTGTTCGGCTTGTCGAAAAATTCAAATGGAAGGGCCTTGAGAAAAAGGTCTATTAGTTCTTCTTCCGGGACGGGCGGCTTTACCCGCACAGCCAACGCTCTCCATCTCTCGGGCGTAGGCGCGAACGGCCTCGCTCTTTCCTTTTACGGTCCTTAAAAGGTCCTTTCTAGTTAGGGCGGTCAAAGTGTTAAACTTGTATTGCCGAAGGAACTCGTCTCGCGGTTTATCCCAATCGGCGAGCCTCTCTCGGCTCCAATTCAATGAACCACGCCGTGGCTGCCCCGAGATAGGCTTTCCCGGGAAGGTATTAACCAAGTAGTGGAATGTTGTCGAGAATCGAGACATTCGGCGCAAGTAATACTTCAAGTGCGCCTTGGGACACCCGGTCCCGTTATATCTCCTCACAAAGTCTCGGTTCCTTGTAATCGGCAGGAACCTCTATCTTTTCAAATGGTGCAACCTTGTCGAACCTCGAGAGTTCATAACCCCCGACTCGCCAAACACTCTTCGATCTTAGCGAGCCTCTTAATTTCCTCTTCCATTTTGAGGACTTGCATCTCCTTTTCTCCAGGTCAATCACAATGGGAGGATCCTTAGGCGGTCTCTCCGGATTCGAGTTGGATTAGCGGCGGGCGCCGGATTAGCGTTCGCTCCATCGGATGGCCCGCAGAGCTTGAGAATTAGGGTCGGCGGGGTATCTCCCCCGGCTTGCAATCATCATTGCCTTCATCTCCGCCACCATTGTGGCGATCACATTCATTTGATTCTCCAGTTACCCACACGAGGTGCGAGCTCCTCTTGTTCCATCCTTAACTTGCGCGTTTTGCTACGAGTCCTCGTATTTATCACTCACCTGTTTTTCGAATATCAAATCGGTATGGGAAATATTAAGAATTGGAGACATTGATCCGTGGTAATTGACTTTTCTATATGTATGCATGAAATGCTCATAATAATACGTATTCATTACAAACCAAATTGTTCAAAAGTATCTAAAAGATAACAAATATGTAAAATCTAGATGGGGGAATGGCTCTATCCAAGTCGGGGACGCTTCCACTTTTCTTGCTCTTCTGATCCATCGGAATCCCACAAGTATGGGTCTTCTCCTTCTTCGACATCCACTGCTCCGGATCCTCGGGAATGTACGGCTCTACTCCCGGTATGTACGGTACTATGTACTCGGCTCATATGACTCCACTTCTTCAATCCGAGGAGATACGCACTCGGGTACATATGGCTCGACCGTTGATTGGCGATACTCCTTAAACTTCGGATATACTCCTTGGAGGCCCCGTGAACGTTCATCTCATCGTCCAAATAATCCGGCCATTCAACTTGTTGCAGTGGGGAATTCTTCAAGGCGTGAAGAATAAGCTTGATCCGAGCCCGATACAACTCCTTTGTTTCCTTAGTGAGCTTTCCTCTTGTCATGTCGAATGAGAAAATCCCGGGACAAACATCCGGTGGTATCTCTTGTAGAACTCCAAATTGCCTCACCACTCGAATGGGGTAATACGCCACGCGCTACGGTACATCCTAATAAGGGAATAGGGTTATCTTCAATACCCGAAATGCGAGCCTCCACGATCTTGGGCCAAGTCAAACGCCACCTAATATGCTCGGGTTTCAAATTGTCCAATAGCTCAACCCACTTTTTGAATGAGTATTTGGGTACAAGGGATTGACACTTAAGGAAGGATTTAAGAGGGTGAACGTGCTCATTGATCTCATAGCACCCCACTCGGAGTTGGAAAGTTTTTATATGAGAGGTGAACCACAAGTGAAGTAGCCCACTAGACGCTTGAAAAACAGCCTTCCTTGATGTTTTGGAACGATTTAAGGAAAGAAAGGTCTCAGCTAAGATCATGTATGAATAATCCCAGCGACAACACGCTTGTCCGGCTATATGGGTTATGGAAGGGTCAAAGGTAGTTTTAGAAGTCTGGCTATATGGGTTATGGAAGGGTCAAAGGTAGTTTTAGAAGTCGGGAATAGAACGAATGCGAAGAAAGCCAAGATGAACACCTTTCCCGATCTATGACCGGTTTCGGTAGGTAGAGAGGAATAATTATCGAAAAGGAACGAGAAGGTGAATTTGTTGGAATTGGATTTGTAAACTTTTTCAATTTCAGAAGTTTTAAGGCTAAGGAAACTCGATAACGAACGAGTGGAATCCATGTCCAAAGGTGGTTGAGCTATACGTTCTTCAAATTTGGCCCCAATAATAGCGGTATACTCCTCGAGCGTAGGGGTCAATTCCAATCCTCGAAAGTTGAATGTCATTGTTTGCGCGTCCCATGCCTTGGCTAGTGCTTGAATGAGCACCGGTTGGTATTCCACTCCGATCGGGTCTACTAGTCGTCCCAAAGGTCCTTCGACGTAAGCCTTGTTGACGATGTCGAGGCGGTCCCACCATATAGCGAGTTCTTTGCGTGGTATTGGGATGACTTTGATGTCTCCATTCCCCATGATTTAGAAAATGCAAAAATGATGATCCTAAAGTCAATCACCACGGTTTAATATGCGTATGCATGTAATGTGATGCAAATGTGCTAACCAAATTCCATGTCATCTTTTGGTAACATGAGGGTCAACTACTCCCACTTGACCCAAACAAGCCAAATAGGGTAGTTATGGACCTAATCTCACCTAAAGATGGCATGTAATTTGATTAGGATCGTTTAAGCGTACTCGGGGTAAAAAGTCGTTCACAAATTAACAACTCATGAAACTTACAAGTCTAACACAATAAAGTCGAAAGAGATAGAACATGATAGTATCTAGAGATGTTCGGACAATAAATGTCGATGAAAGTACATAATCGACTCGAAATATAATGAAACCTAGAAAATGCCCCGGAGTCGTACTAATCTAGACAGTCGGAATGGTATCCTCATCAGATGAAATCTCTACTATCTCGGGAAGCTTGATATCTTCTTCATCATCGGAGGATATGGTGATGACTTCCTTCTTCTTGATCGGGGAGTGTTTTGGGGCCGTCTTGGTCGCACGTGGCTTTCTTGCCAACTTCATGTACAACTCCCAAATTCTTTCTTTCTCGCGTTCGAGCTCCAAATATCGTCCAATCGGGTATAATCGCAACTCTCGCTACGGATGCGGTTCCGTCCATTGAGCTCTCGTCCATGGACAAATCCAAAGACTCGGAATGTAGCGGGTACTCGGTCCTCGCGTCGAATGGTCCTCCGCTCCCATGTGAATACATCGGGTATATCAACACGACCTCGGAGCGCCATCTATCCGAAAAAAAAAGAAAATTGACCTTCAACCCCGATCACTTAAACGATCTTACAAATTTTGATGATATGTAGTGAAAATGTATGGTATGCAAAATTTAAATTTACAAGTTCAAAATAGAAAGGGTAGGAAGCCTTACCAACCGATGTTACTCTCTTTTTGGTTTTTGGTTTTAGGTATACCAACCGTCCATTTCACATGCGCATGAGACAAGTGAGGTTTAACTCTAAAGGAATCAAAAAGGCTCGGGTATGGACCTAAAAAGGCTCCCGCTATACAAATCGATGGGCCGCCCACAAGCGCAATCAAACAACAAGTGGGTAGGACCATCAATCTTGCATAGCGAGCGGGATCAAATATGGTCAACCCAAGTGCAATCAAACACAAGAGCTTCGCATACCGATCCCTATCTATGGCGACCTAAAAGGTGATTTCGCGGCTCGGGTTTAGGCGCTTGTGTGTGCAGTGTCGTGATCCTCGAAATATGTAAGACATGCACCACAATTTATATTCAAAACACCGCTTCAAAATTTGCATAAATAAACAAACAATCCAAAACTCCATATCTGCATCAAAAATTGTTAGCACAGCACGCCACCCCCTTATAACTCCCATCTCGCATCAACATTTAACACTTTTTGTTATTAGACGTACCTCACCTTCAAGAGCATCTGCAGAAAACGGGGTTAGAAAACACTCAACATTTTTATCGGCTTAAATCCTCTTAATTTCCCCGGTGGAGTCGCCGATCTGTCGCGACCCTCCGTCGGTCGGTCCCGGCGGGGCGAGGGTTAACGAGCCGATTCCTCTTTTATATATATATAAATATATATATATATATTTTTTTTATGGGATCGCGGGTCTCTCCCAAGACCCATTACTCGAATCGCGATGTCGGGTAAAATTTTTCAAATATCGAAATTGACCTTGTGAGGTCGGGTGGCATGTGCGATGTGTACATGCAATTTTGGAGTCGCCACCGATCGATTTGTTCGAAGGTACGATCGGAAAACCTTACCGAGCGGTCGGGAGAAACCGTTCGGTTCCGCGAAAACCAGAGATTTTGGGTCCGGGGACTTGGTTACGCCAAATTTCATATTTGACGCCCTTTCGGTTACCGATGTTGATTGTTTTTCTAACCTAGGAATTCATGCAGATGCAATATCGGGTGAGGTAGGCCCTAACAATTCTAAGTTTTCATGCAGATGGGAATTTTCTATCCTAATCAATCACAATCGGAAAAATTAATGCGCAATCAAAATCATTACAATCGATCAAATCAATCAATCAAGGTTCGATATGTCTAAAATGGCCCTATCGGCCCATACAAAAAATCAAATTTGGGTGTCGGGGTGATTTGGCAAAAAATTTGGGACGGAAGGCCCGGAATGGTAGAATGGTCATTTTTGGGAGTTCGGGACCCGAAAATCACGAAATTGGGGTCGGGCCGGTTGAATGTGGCCATTTCCCATTTTTTGTGATTTTATGGAATTTTTCTAATTTTTTTTCTATTTTTTGGAATTTTTGTTTATTTTCTAAAAAATATTAGGAATTTTCCGGATCGAAATTAATCGACCCTTGAAATCTCAAAAATTTTCGATCTAGACTTTATGAGTCCCGAATCGATCTAGAAATTTTTATAAATTTTTTATGAAAATCTGGGAATTTTTATGAATTTCCTAAGTATGTTTGCAATTTTTTGGATTTTTTTTAAAATTTATTTTTATTTATTTTTTTTTATTTTATTATTTTTTTATTATTAAACCGGACCGGGTCAAACCGGTCAACGGCCGGTCAACCCGGTCAGACCCGACTCAGCAAACTCGCTCGACCTCAAAACGGCGCCGTATGCTATTTATCTAATTTTCTTTTTGATTTTCTAAACCAATTTCCTATTATTCGAAAATCTAAGAAATAAATGGCCACTACCGAGATCAATCCTAGAATCAATCCCAGCCGCCGACTCAATCTGACCCAAAACGACGCCGCATTTTAACCGTTGAACCGACGGCCACGATTAAACCCAAAGCTAGATCTCAACCGTTCACATCTTCTATTCAAAAACGGCGTCACTTTAAACAACTAATGGACGGCCGCGATTCAAGCTAGAACTAATCCCGGCCGTTCACTCCTCTCCCGCTCAAAACGACGACGCACCGCTTATACCAAACGGCGCCGTTTCCCTATTTCTTAATTTCTATCTAATAAACTAATTATCCGAAAATACAAAAAGAAGATCGAACGGCTGAAAATCAAACCTATCGATTTATCTCAGCCGTTCGATCAAATCCGAGTCGGCTCGCGCGCGCCAACGGCCGAGCCGACTCGGCATGACCTGGACCAACGAGAGCTTGACACCTGGACTTTTGACCTTTTGACCGAGCCATGTCGGCTCATCGTCTTCAACCTTGCGACGATAGAACGGACGGCCGACAGGCTCCGGCGAGATCTGACGGTGAGATCTCGCCGAATCGACACGAAACTAACACCGCTCGACTCCTCTGTTCATCCGGATCAACATATCCGAGAATTACACGATTTCATCCACGTAATCATTATGAATCTAACTTACACGGACCTCGGCCATGAACAATGAAGTATACAAACCAGAGCATAACTATTCGATCAAAGCTGCATAAACACTCAAATCGGGTTCGGGATACTTACCTCGGACTACGATCGAGCCCGGCGTTGCCAGATTTGTCTGGCTGAAGATCGGCTGAACCGAGAAAAGTTGGAGGTTTGATTCGGGTGACTCGGGCGAAATCAATGCAGAAAAAGGATGCGATCATGGTCAGAGTTGTAATAGGAGTAAAAGGCACAAGTTAATTGCAAGAATGGAGTTCATGAGGTCAAGTCGCCATGAATGCACAGTGAGAAAATTGAGAGCTCAACTTACCGCTTCTGGAGGCTATAGGTTAATCGAGCTGCGCCGATCGCTTCCTCTTGGCTCGGGTGAACTTCCGATGTCGATCCGCCGCCTTGATCGAGCCTGAATCGTCCGGGACGAAGTCGCGAAGCTTCGGCCTGAAACTCCGTCTATGGCGTCGCCCGAGGACCTCTCTCTTTAACTCTCTCTCTTTCTCTCTCTATTCCGGTGAGTATGCGAGCCAAATGAACCCCCCTCTCCCTTCTAGAATCCTCTCTTGGCTATTTATACTCGGATTTCAAATTGGGCGCGCGCGGGTTAAGCTTGCCCGAGGCTCTCACGTGCCATTCACACGAGTCTAGGCTCGCCGGACGGTGACGGAATCATTAGGATTCCGTCCAATGTCCGTTAGATCTCCGGTCGAGCTCAAACGAACACCAATTTTACTTGTTTTCAGAAATGTTGACTTTTCGGACCACCGTGCCTTTGACCGCCGATTCAGCCGCGCTCCGGCGACGACCGGTCACGCCGAAGGTGGTGATCGACGGAGCTCGACCCGAACATCAAAAACCCCAAGTCAATTCGTTTAATTAGTATCGAATTGGACGTCAATTTGATCGTTGAAGTTCGCCACTCCAATCTGCATATTCGCGCGATTCTATGAGGAAGATGACCCTGTCTTGGACCGGTTCGACCGGTCCGACCGGCGATCGGACACATGCGAACAGGTTCGCACCAATGAACTTCGCGCAATTTTCAAAATTAAACAAAATTGACTTGGAATTTTTGCAATTAATCTTCAAAATTGGACTTAGGGGCCTGGATATTATCTAGAAATTCAATTTTGCCCAAAAGTTCCCATCAATTTATATGAAAACCCCAAATTTCTCAATTTGCCCAAATTAGGGAAATGTTCAATTGAGTGTCAATTTGATTAAATTGGATCATAAAACCTATGCCAATCAATTCTAAATGTATGAAAACATAGGGTGACAGTCCAATTTTACCATGAGAGTCCCTCAATTAAAAGTAATTTCAAAAATTGGCCAATTGAGGGACTAAATTGCAAAAAATTTGGGAATTCTTGTCTAATTCATGCAATTCGTGCAATTGAGGGTGCAATTGATCAAATTGAAGTTTAAAGGGACTGCAATTGAATGTCTAGACTTAAAATGTGCAAAATTTGCAAATAAAAAGACTCAATTGGTATTTTTTATAAAAATTCAACCTTAGGCGTTGTGAAGGAACACCCAAAATTGAATTCAATTTTCAATTTTTCTTGAGGTCAATATGAAAAGGGAATTAAAATAAAAATATTGGATATTTTTGTGTATTTTTGTGACCTCGAAAGGTATTTTTTTTATGCATTTTCTAATATTTTCCTATTTTCCGAAAATATAAAAAAAATGTGAAAAATATGAAAAATTATTTTTTTGTTCCAAATTGGTTCCTTATGCTTGGCCAAGGCTTCCAATGTTGATTTTTCAATTTTTATTTTTTTGTGAATTTTTGGGAATTTTGGAAAATAAAACTAAAGGAAAACCGACTAAAAAATTCAAGTGTCAACACCGCCCTAACTAGAGAGGACCTTTTAAGGACCGTAAAAGGAAAGAGCGAGGCCGTTCGCGCCTACGCCCAGAGATGGAGAGCACCGGCCGTGCGGGTAAAGCCGCCCGTCCCGGAAGAAGAACTAATAGACCTTTTTCTCAAGGCCCTTCCATTTGAATTTTTCGACAAGCCGAACACCTGCGGGTGTCGGACATTTGCACACCTGATCAAGGTGGCGTAACGCCACGAATGGGCATTAAGAGAAAAGAAGATACCCGAGGCGCCTTTCAAATTCCAATACCCTTTGAGAAGGGATATTAGGGAGCAAACGGGAGAAGTAGCTTTTCTCCCTAACCCGCCAAAGCCCAGAAATTTCTCGCCTTCAATTCCTACCCAAGGAACGTCCTCCTGGACCGCTTCCAAACCACCAGTAATTCAGAAAAAGAACCCAGTTGTTTTCACTCCACTCCCCCGACCCTTATCCAAATTGTTACCCATGCTGTTGGAGAATCGCTTAGTTGCAAAAGAGCCACCTAGAGCTCACCCGCCAAGATTTCCTGGGTATGATGAGACCTAGACGTGCGTATACCATATGGGAGAAAGGGGGCATAACGCGGACAACCTGTCTCGCTCTCGAAGTTCAAGGTGCAAGCATTGATCGACGGAAAAGTTCGGAGTTTGATAAAGCTGAACCGAATGTGCAGCGGAACCCGCTTACCGAGCATCGCGAGGTGAACGCGATTTTTGGAGGTGAAGAGGATGAGGTTCTGGAATTCATAGCGGATATGGGTAAAATGCGGGATGTCTTGACATTGGCCTCGCAATACCCGGAAGGAGAGAGTATTTCTCGGGAGCAAAAAGAGGCTTGCTTGGAAAAGTTGATTAGCTTAGGCGTCATAGGAAGAATGGAAAATGTCCCTTTCAAGGGGACCTACGTGGCGGTGGACATGCTGTTTGAGGAGTTCGCGATGAAACCTACGAGAGGAGCTATTTTGAAAATACCCTCGGGATATTTGATGAGCATCAAAGATGGTCAAGAAATTGAAGAGATAGACGAATATGAGATTCGTCTAGACAAAGCGCACCGAGGCGATAAAAGATTTATGCAGAAAGCCCTAGAGAGGGGCGAGATAGTGGATAATCTTGGAGAAGATAGTGGTAGCTATAACTTTAAAGTCTTGTACTCGGCGCCCCCAAGTTTCTTTGTCGATTCTCGAGACGTAGTCCCCGATGGGTGGGGCGGCATGGATGACCCCGCAAGTGAGGAATTTGTAGGAACAATCGATGAAGTTAAGGACCAGGCGGCTCCTCGGGATGAACAGAAGAACCAAGAGGTTGATATGCGACTTTCTAATCTGGAGACGCATATACGTCATTTGACGACTATGGTAGCAGAATTATCGCAATTGATGGCCAGGAACAACGCCACAAGGATAGAAGAGAATATGCAGATTCTGGAGATACGGCGGACCATGGAGACACAGAATCGAAAGATCACTCTACTGCAAGAGCAAGGAGATGACGTGTCGAGGAAAATGGATGAGTTGAAGGAGCTGATTACGCCACTCACCCAAGCGAGAAATGTCCCGCCTCAAGGTGCGAATCCGAGAGTGGTCTTCCGCACGAAGTATAATGGCGCTGGGTGTCCTCTGGCGCATATCTCATACTATCTTCACCAAATGGTTGGCCACCATGAAGATGACGAAACAACGATCCGGAACTTTGGACAAAGTTTAACGGGCCCCGCATTAGCATGGTTTCCAGTTAATTGACCTAGACCGGGTCCCAAGCCGGGAGGATTTATCGAGCACTTCATACGACACTTGAAGCCGGAATCGAGGTTATTTCACTAAGGCTAATCTGTTGAACATCCGAAAAGGTGAAGACGAGAGTTTTGAACTCTTTGCAAGAAGATGGAAGAAGCACGCCGTGATGGTGCAATCGCCGCTGTCGGAGAGAGAAATGCCGGAGTTCGCACTCGAAGTCACTTCCGGCGGAATACTTTGACCGCATGTATGCGTATACTTACTCGTCGTTCCAACATATGGTGGAGGTTGGTATGAGAATTGAGGGGATTATCCTAAGAGTAAAAAGGGAAAGGCGAGAGGGATCTAGATGAAGAAAATGCCACGATGATGAGGCCAGGTCCGAACATAACCCCCGAAGATGTTCATGAGGACGAGATGATCGGGATGGTAGATACCCCGATTCGTTTCGTGATTGATTTGAACAAAGTTGATAGCTGGGAGTTGGAAACTTCTAGTTCGGAAAAACCATCAACATCCGAATCACTACCGGAAAAGATCATACCGGTGAGGATTAAATTACCTTTGTGGAAGAGTACAACTCAAGGGCGATTCACTGGGATTATGGAACGGGCGAGATTGACGCCATAATGAGATTCGGAAGATGTTATCCCCGAGAGAAGCGGATTCCGAAAAGAGAGTCCCAACTGCGGAAGAGGTTGAGAAGTTGCAATCGGTCGTGAGGACCGGTGAATATGAGGTCGTTGACCAACCGCGGAAGATGCCCGCACGGATTTCCTTACTTGGATCTCTTCAAAAATTCTGAAAAGCACAAGGATGCCCTTTTGAAAGTGCTGGATGAGGTGCATGTTCGGAAACAATTAACGAAGTGCAACTAGGAAACTTTGTGGGTGCTATCCTTCCGAAGGACCAGATATCCTTCTCGGACGAAGACTTCCCGAAAGAAGGGCGGGTCCACAACAAAGCCCTTTACATAGCCGTGAGGTGTCACGGGAAGGAGGTTCTTCGCGTCCCGATTGATAACGGTTCCGCTTTTTAACCCGTGTCCACTAAGCACTTTGAGAAGCTTGGGGATCAATGAAGATTTTGTGAAGACATCCAAGGCCACCATCCGATCATTTGATGGAGTCTCCAAGAATGTTGTAGGAGAAATTGAGTTGGACAATGACATTGGACCGGTAACTTTCTCTATACCGTTCCAAGTGTTGGATATTCCAAGCGCCTTCACCCTGCTCCCGGGAAGACCGTGGATTCATGTGTCTGGAGCGGTACCTTCCTCTCTGCATCAAAAGTTAAAATTTGTGGTCAAGGGTCAGTTGATCACCGTCCATGGCGAGACGGGACATCGAGCGACTTTAAAAGGGATGGTCCCTTACATTGAACCCTCAAAAGAGGAGGAGCTGAGTTATCACACCTTTGATATTGTATACGTCATGCATGTGTCACCTGGATGCAAAGGTGGCTACACCCGAGCTTTCGAGACCGCGACTATGGCGGGAAAAGTGCTACTCTCAAACGGTTTTATTCCGGGTCTTTGGATTAGGGAAACATGGTCGGGGAATCCGTAACCCTTTGAATTTAGGCTCAAATGACCACAAGGTTGGTCCGGGTTATAATGGAATAGCGAAAAATAACATAGGTCGAGACCGAGGTCGAAACAATCGTTATGGAGACCGTGGACGCCTTGGACGCCAAGGTGGCCGTTTCATAGGTACCGATGCCTGGAAGGCCAAAGGGAAGATGTTCCTAAACCCCTTATTCGAGGTATTCTCTAAAGGAGGCAAATGGCTGGAAGATGAGGACATCTCTGAGGATGCAGAGCCAGACTTACTTAACCCGTTCCTGGATAATCGGGTGAACGTGATAATTGAGTGGCTGGACGATGATTTCCCCACCCCCGAGTAAAAGGCTCTTTCTGAACTTTATCTTTTAATGCATTTTGATTACTGCATTTGTTTCTGAAGCTTTTCGCTTTTTAGCACCCTTTGGGTCACATCTTCGTGATCCGGGAAGTGCGATCTTGTATTGCTCTTAATTGCATCTATTAATGAAAATCATCACAAATTTGATTACGAGACATGTGGAGCAACGGATTGGTCCGATGATGATAATTGACTCTACCATGAGACTTGAGGCCCGATCCGCCATATGATCTAGGGTTTTAAATAGTTTTTGAGAACCAGGATGTCGGGAAGATCGTGGACTAGTTCTCCTTTCTTTGTCTAAGAAAATTGAAATTTGAAAAATGTTTTCATGATAGAAATCATGCATCCTTCAATTTTATCATCTTTGAATACTAACCTTTCATGGTACATTTCGGGCATGTCATCCCACCCATACATAACAGGTTAATATGTGACTCGGATCAGCTCGATGACTATGCATGCGAAGTTGACGTAGACGAGGTTGATGTGAGCGATATCAAGAAAGAATGGGATTGTTTTGAAGAATCTAAACCCCCTATTTCTGAAGAACCCATCACTATTAATCTGGGGGATTCGATTGCGTCAAGGAAGTGAAAATAGGAGGACACCCGTCCGCGGCGGATGTTTTAAGAATGACGGCATTACTCAAGGAATATCAAGATATTTTCGCCCGGTCATATGCTCGACATGCCGGGTCTAGATCGTGAGATTGTGGAGCATGCTTTGCCCACAAATCCTTCTTGCACACCAAGTAAATCAATCGCCGTAAGAATGAATGAATCTCGGCGGCGGATAAGATCAAGGAAGAGGTGATGAAGCTCCTTAAAGTTGGATTTATCGAGGCTGTCCCATATGCTGATTGGGTCGCCAACATCGTACCAGTTAAGAAGAAGGACGGAAGAATTAGAATATGCGTGGATTATCGGGACTTGAACAAAGCTAGTCCCAAGGATGATTTTCCCCTACCGCACATTGATGTGCTCGTCGACGATCTTGCGGGTTTTGAATTGTTCTCCTTTATGGATGGATTCTCGGGATATAATCAGATTATGTTGAAGGAAGAAGATAAGATCAAGACCTCATTCACTACACAATGGGGAACTTTCTGCTACAAGGTAATGCCCTTCGGATTGAAAAATGCAGGTGCAACATATCGGAGGGCTATGGTGACCCTTTTTCATGACATGATACATAAGGAGATTGAGGTCTATGTGGATGATATGATTGCCAAGTCCAAACCTGGAGAAGACCATGTTAAAGTGCTAAAGAAATTATTTGATCGATTGAGAAAGTACAAGCTCAAGTTGAATCTTGCGAAATGTGTATTTGGCGCAAGATTTGGAAAGCTGCTAGGGTTTGTGGTGAGCAGCCGTGGTATTGAAATTGACCCTTCTAAGATTAAAGCCATATGGGAAATAGGAACTCCTATTACTGTCAAAGAAGTAAGGGGTCTACTTGGAAGGTTGAATTATATATCCAGATTCATATCCCAACTATCAGAAACGGCAAAACCTTTCTTCAAGTTGTTAAAGAAAGGTGCGAAGGTCAAATGGGATGCGGAATGTCAACAAGCATTTGAGAAGATCAAGGAATACCTGGTACAACCTCCGGTGTTGGTACCTCCTATCCCTAACGTTCCTTTAACTCTATATCTGACGGTTAATGATGAGTCCTTGGGAGCTTTACTTGCCCAAACTAACCCCAAGGATCGCAAAGAGCGGGCTATATATTATTTGAGCAAAAAGTTCACAACATCTGAAGTCAAATACCTAACAGTGGAAAGGACTTGCGTAGCATTGGTTTGGGTCCTCCACAGATTGAGGCAGTATACACTGCATTATCATATAGAGCTGGTCACCGAAAATGACCCCATCAAATACCTTTTGGAGAAGCCAACATTGTTGGGAAAGATGGCTAAATGGCAAATATACGCTTTCAGAGTTCGATATCAAAACCTCTCCCCAAAAATCTGTTAAGGGAAGAGCAATTGCTGACATGCTAGCCGAGAATCCTCCTAAGGACGTTTCGGAGCGAAACAAGGGAGGTCAAATTCTGAACATATCGGAAGACAAATGAACAATGTACTTTGACGGCGCAGTGAACCTCACTGGATCGTGCACTGGGCGGTTCGATATCCTCTCGAAGATCAACATTATCCAGTTTCAGCCAAGTTGGTATTCCCCGCACCAACAATATTTCGAATATGAGGCCTGCATTCTTGGGTTACAATTGGCCATATCATTAAAAGTGAAGAAGCTACTTGGTATATGGAGATTCCATGCTGATTATTTTACAAACCCAAGGAGAGTGGAAGACGAAGGATCCCAAGCTTATTCCTTATCATAAATACCTCGAAAAACCGATCCAACACTTTGAAGAGATCACTTTCGAATATCCGCCAAGAACTCGGAATCACTTCGCCGATGCTCGGCCACTTTATCAGCCATGTTACAAGTGCAAAATGGCCTTGAGATAGAGTCGTTAAGGATTGACATCTTGAAGCAACCTGCATACTTGCATGGTCATTGAAGAAGAACCCGATGAAGAACCATGGTATCATGACATTAAGAATTATCTCGCTAAAGGGTGAATTCCCACAAGACAGGTCAACCAAAAGATAAAAAGTACATAAGCAAGATGGCATCTAAATTTTTCCTCAGCGGACGGATCCTATACAAGAGATCCTTTGACTCGGTCCCGCTGAGGTGCGTGAATTCCAAAGAAGCAAATCTCATTATGAAAGAGATTCATGAAGGGGAATGCGGACCGCATATGAATGGCCACCTTCTCGCTAAGAAGATCATGAGACTCGGGTATTATTGGATGACTATCGAGTCGGATTGCAACCAGCATGTTAGATCCTGTCATCAATGCCGGGTATACGGCGACAGGATAAATGCGCCGCCAACCGAGCTACATCAAATGTCGAACCGTGGCCATTCTCGCATGTGGGGAATCGATATGATTGGCCCTATCAACCCAAAGGCCTCAAACGGACATCGCTTTATTCTCGTGGCTATTGATTACTTCACCAAATGGATTGAAGCCAGCTCATATGCCAATGTCACTGCGAATAGTGTGGCTAAGTTTATCAAGCGAGATATCATCTCAAGATATGGAGTGCCAAGAGCCATCATTACAGACAATGGCTCAAATTTGAACAACAAGGTTGTCGATCAACTATTGGAACAATTTAAGGTACGACACCTTAATTCTTCACCTTACCGCCCGCAAATGAATGGAGCTGTGGAAGCGGCAAACAAGAACATCAAGAAGATATTGGCCAAAATCGCTAAGAAATATCGAGATTGGCACGAAAGATTGCCATATGCTCTCATGGCCTACCGAACTTCAATTCGTACTTCAACTGGGGCAACTCCCTACTCTTTAGTATACGGTATGGAAGCGGTCCTACCGGTGGAGCTGGAAATCCCCTCTTTAAGGATCCTGTCTCGGGTAGAACTCACGGAAGATGAGTGGGACCGGCAGAGACATGAACAGTTAAATTTGATTGATGAAAAGCGATTGAAGGCCATCTGCCATGGTCAGAGCTACCGGAAGAAAGTGGCCAGAGCTTTTAACAAGAAGGTCAAACCCGGAAATTTTGAAACATGGATGCTAGTTGTGAAGAAAATGCTCCCAAATGCACAACACCTAGGAGGCAAATTTATGCCAAATTATGAAGGCCCCTACGTGATTCAGAAAGTCTTATCTCGGGGAGCTCTTATACTTGTAAACATGGACGGAGAAGAATTGGCAAGTCCAGTAAATTCGGATGCCGTGAAGAGATATTTTCCTTGAAATAAATTGAGCTTCAGAGCGATTGATGGACAGATCTGAGTCACATAAGATTTTGCATTCGCATGACATTTGCATACATGCATTTGCATATGTCTGTATTTTATAGGTGGACTGGGAATCATGAAGAACTTTGCAGAGCAACCGATCAAAACAGGGAAGTTATCTGGTATTTTGGATTACAGATTTTGAACATCTTTAACTAATCGTTTCCTTTTGTTTTTACAGGAAACGGAAGTTGACATCCGAAGGAGATAGAAAGGAGTCGCTCCGGGATTTGAAAATTTTGAATATCTTTAATCGATTTGTTTCCTTTTGTTTTTACAGGGAAACGGGAGTCGATATCCGAAGGAGGTAGGAAGAAATCGCCGGAACTTAAAATTTTGAATATCTTTAATCGATTTGTTTCCTTTTGTTTTTTACGGGAAACGGGAGTCGACATCCGAAGGAGGTAGGAAGAAATCGCTTCGGAACTTAAAATTTTGAATATCTCGAAGCGATTGTTTCCTTTTGTTTTTACGAGGAACGGAAGCCAATATTTGAAGAAGACAGGTTTGAGTTCCTCCTCCTTCACAAAGTATTTTCATACACTGTCATGCTTAAAGAAAAAATAAAAAATTTTGGATTCGTGAAGCTACAAAACCCTTTCAAAGGGACATTCCCTTCGATTTCGAAACGTCTTTTGAATACCCTTTTTGATGAAAATTTTTGCGAATGACGAATTTTGATGAAAACGCCCGAGTTTCTATAAAAGGGCATGCTTTGAAAGTTTTTCAAGAGAATGACCCTTCGGATGAAAAGAGGCAAACATTATCCTCAAACACGTCCCCGATATACTTGAGTGATGAGTGAGAGTGATAGAGCGAAAGAGCTTAATTTTGGGACGTAGGGGTCATTCGCGGTGATTACATGGACTGAAATGATGAAAGGCATTTCCATTTCAAAATTATCCATACACATTTATATCCCTTGACAACCAATCCGAGCCAAAAGGGAGAATTTTCTGAATATAACCCTGTCAAGAACCACCCCACTCTGGGGCATATTTGGAGGTTCATTGGATGATTTCTTGGAGAAAAGGTCGGGTAAGACTTTATTGTACCGACCTGCATCAATCTTTTTGTGATAGCTTCAGGTGATTTCTAGCAGAGATTTGGAACACCTCAAAGTGAAGAAAGGCATTTCATTTCTATATCCCAAACACTTACCCTTTGAAAAGCCAATTTGAGCCATTGAATATTCATTTCTGAACCCTTGTTGGTGATCACCTCCCCACACTAGGGCAAAACAAAGGAATAACCAGCAATGAATCAAAAAGCATAATCGGAAGAATTCTTGATACTGGTCTCAAAGAGCCAGTCGGTGCAAAAAATGAAGAATGAAAGGGCTAGAAAAAGCAAAGTGCCTGGTAAAAGCAAGGCCAAAGCCCATGAAAAGAGCACCACGAAAAGGGGCAAATCCTGAAGAAAAATCATCAAGATGAAAAGAAGAAAATCCTCAAAATTAATTGAAGAAAGAATGATCATGAATCAATGGCAAAAGCAAATGAATGCTGGAAAAATATCAAGGTGATCACCAAAGTTCACCCCTCTTTTGAAAATATGGCCATTCTTAAAGAGCCCACCTTAAACCAAGATACAACCCGTCGCCAAAACTTTTCTGATCTAAGAGGTGTTTCAGGTTAATGCAAGAAATCATACGAGAAGCTACCGCTTAAAGAGGTAAGTACAATCCTGTATTATCATGACTTCGGGGTTCTTGACTTGTAGACCCGAAGAAGCTATTTCGGATCAAAATTCATTTCTAAACCTTAAATTGAATATCTTTTGATGAGCCTTTGACCCGGCCCGAATTACGGTCCCTTTTAAAATGCCTTCTCTGATTAGTCGGATTGTATGCATCTCGAATGATCCCGAAACCTCAAGGTTAGGTTTCGTGTGAGCGATTTGAATTTTAAGAAAAGCCTTCCTAAATGGTGAGAAGCCCTCTTGGATGAAGGAAAACACTTTTGAAAAACTTTTAAAACAATCTTTTTGTAGAACACTCGGGATGTGTCACTCAAAATCCATCTCCAGTGAAAATTTGAACTTGTGATTGGACACATTTCCTTCACAAATAATTTTGAAAATTTGTCTAAGAATTCTTAAGTCTCTCCTCGGGACTTAGAATTATCATACTAATGATGTTTGATTGAACTTTCTGCGGGTTCCCCGGCGATCCCAAATCCTCGGAAAAGTTACATTTTAAAGATTTGATTAACTTGGATTCTCTGCAGGTCTTTTGGCATCCCCAAGTCCTCGGATGGCACCCTCTCGGACGGTTAGTAGCTGGAGAGACGAAAACCGATCTGTTTATTTGAAAATTTGAAATAGGGTTTGAGCTCTGTAGGTACACTAGTCAACCTAGGTCCTCGGATGGCACCCTCTCGGACGGTTAGTAGCTAGAGAGACGAAAACCGATCCGCTTATTTGAAAATTTGAAATAGGGTTTGAGCTCGTAGGTACACTAGTCAACCTAGGTCCTCAGATGGCACCCTCTCGGACGGTTAGTAGCTGGAGAGACGAAAACCGATCTACTTATTTGAAAATTTGAAATAGGGTTTGAGCTCTGTAGGTACACTAGTCAACCTAGGTCCTCGGATGGCACCCTCTCGGATGGTTAGTAGTTGGAGAGACGAAAGCCAATCTGCTTTTTAGATAGTGAGTCCCCGCATGGAGGATAGCCAATCTCTTTTAAATAGGTGAAACCCCTTTGTTACAAGGGTGAACCTCCCTCTCGAACGGTTAGTAGCTGGAGAGACGAAAACCGATCTGCTTTTTTGAAAATTTGAAATAGGGTTTGAGCTCTGTAGGTACACTAGTCAACCTAGGTCCTCGGATGGCACCCTCTCGGATGGTTAGTAGCTGGAGAGACGAAAGCCGATCTGCTTTTTAGATGGTGAGTCCCCGCATGGAGGATAGCCAATCACTTTTAAATAGGTGAAACCCCTTTGTTACAAGGGTGAACCTCCCCCCTCGACGGTGAGTAGCTGGAGAGACGAAAGCCGATCCGCTTTTTAGATGGTGAGTCCCCGCATGGAGGATAGCCAATCCATTTTGAATAGGTGAAACCCCTTTGTTTCAAGGGTGAACCTCCCTTCCGCAGACGGTGAGTAATTTGGAGAGACGAAAGCCGATCTCGCTTTTTAGATGGTGAGTCCCCGCATGGAGGATAGCCAATCTCTTTTAAATAGGTGAAACCCCTTTGTTACAAGGGTGAACCTCCCTTCCGAACGGTGAGTAGCTGGAGAGACGAAAGCCGATCCGCTTTTTAGATGGTGAGTCCCCGCATGGAGGATAGCTAATCTCTTTTAAATAGGTGAAACCCCTTTGTTACAAGGGTGAACCTCCCCTTTCAGACGGTGAGTAGCTTCCTAGATGAAAGCCGATCTGCCCCTTTTTAAATGATGAATCCCTAGTGGATAGTCAAACCCATTTTAAATAGGTAAAACCCCTTTGTTACAAGGGTGAACCTTCCCCACAAATCTTCAAACCACCACTCGACACCGGACGGACGCCGACCATTGCAAAATCGCGCCAAACCGTTCACGGGTAATCCCGTACATTCAATTTTTCAACCTCGGATCAACAAATCTCAAACCATAGACAGGTGAGCTACAGGTAAGTCTCTCTCTCTTCTCATCTCTATTTCACATGAAATGAGCATGAATTGAAATAATTCCCCACGGAGTCAGAGCTTTAACAGCAAAGGTAAGGCAATTGGATGTCAAGATTAGTTTTCTTTAGATTTTTCCCCGGTAGAGTCGATTAAGGATCCAGGTGTCGCCTTGTCTTCGAAAGCAACCTCTAACCGAGATTACTTTCAAAGAGGGGCAGCTGTTGACACACGATTTTTAATCAATTTTCTTTTAATTTTATTTTCCAAGATTTATCAAAAATTCACAAAAAATCAAAAAATTAAAAAAATCAACATTGGAAGCCTTGGCCAAGCCTAAGGAACCAATTTGGAACAAAAAATAATTTTTCATATTTTTCGCATTTTTTTATATTTTCGAAAAATAGGAAAAATCTTTGAAAAATCATAAAAAATACTTTTAGAGGTCAAAAAAATACAGAAAAATATCCAATATTTTTCTTTTAATTCCATTTAATATTGACCTCAAGAAAAATCGAAAATCAAGTTCGATTTTGGGTGTTTCTTCACAACGCTTAAGGTTGAATTTGCACAAAAAATACCAATTGAGTCTTTTTATTTGCAATTTTTGCACATTTAGAGTCTAGACATTCAATTGTAGTCCCTTTGAACTTCAATTTGATCAATTACACCCTAAATTGCGCGAATTGCACAGATTGCACAAAATCCCCAAATTTACGTGCAATTTAGTCCCTCAATTGGCCAATTTTGAAATTACTTTTAATTGAGGGACTATCATAGTGAAATTGGACTGTCCCCCTATGTTTTCATGCATTTCAAATTGATTGGCATAGGTCTCATGGTCCAATTTGATCAAATCGACATCCAATTGAACTTTTCCCCAAATTGGGAATTTTGAAAAATTTTGGGGTTTTGTATAAATTGATGGGAAATTTTGGGCAAAACCACATTTCTAGATAATATCTAGGCCCCCGAGTCCAATTTTGAGGTTTAATTGCAAAAATTCCCGCTCGATTTCGATTAATTTTGAAATTTATATGAAAATTATTTATCGACCCGGGTTCGGACCGGTCTGATCACGGTTGGACCGGTCGAACCGGTCCAAAGACATGATATCGTCTTCCGAGATGACTCGCGCCAATTTACTGATTGATAGGCGAACTTCAACGATCAAATTAAACTCCAATTCGATGCTAATTGATTTAATTAGTTTGGGGCTTTTGTCCAACAGGTCGTGACGCGTCGATTGCTACCGGCGGCACGGCTAATGGCCGCCGGAGCACGGCGGAATTGCAGGTCAAAGGCCCGGCGAAGCAGAAAGTCAACATTCTCAAGTTTAAGGCTAATTCACGCTCGTTTGTGGACGATTGAAGGTTAGACGGCTTTGGACGGAATGTTAACCAACTCCGTCACCGTCCGGCGAGCCCAAATCCGCGTGATTGGCACGTGACAGCTCGGCGAGACCCCTCCCCGTACGCGCCAAATTTCAAAAACGAGTATAAAAGGGAGGAAGGTTCTCGATCAAAGGGGAGGCTCATTTGCTCGCTCAAACACACCAGAATAGAGAGAGAAAGAGAGGGAAAGCTAGAGAGAGAGGCTCCGGCGTAGAGTGGTCGAGTTGCAGACCGAGACTTTGAGGTCTTCGTCGCCGTCGTTCCCGGCCAAATCAGGTCATCGGACCACCGCCAGAAGCTTCTTCGAACTTCCGGAAGACGATCGCGGCGGCTCGTTCGGCCTCAAACCTCCATATCGGGTGAGTAGACTTCTCGATCATTCTACTGTACACTAATGGCATCTCATATTCACGAACTCAATCCTTGCAATTAGAGTGTGCATTTTGCCTTTGGAACCTCACCGACCACGATCGCATCTTGTTTGTGCATTGATTTTGTGCGAAAACCTCGAGTCGAACCTCCATTGCAGCTCGGTTGGCCGAACACCGGCCCGACCTTCCTAGCCATCGCGAGTCCAATCGGGACTCGAGGTAAGTATCCCGAACTCATATTGAGTGTGCCCGAAGCTTTGATTCGATAGTTATGATCTGTGTTGCTTGATTGAGATCTGTGATGCCGCGATTGTATATGCTTTGATTCTCGCGATTGGTTCGGTGAAGTGCTTTGATTCTTGAGTATGTCATTCTAGAGGATAAATAGAGTCGATCGCCGTTGGTTTGAGGTCTTTCCGGCGAGATCTCACTGTTGGATCTCGCCGGAGAGCTCTCGGCCGTCCATAGAGCCGCTGCGAGGTTGAAGACGACCCGAGCCGACGTGGCACGGTCACATGTCGGCGGCCGGGTGTCGTGCGCGAGTGGTCGGTCAGTCACGGCTGACTCAGGCTGGTCGTTGGCGCGAAGAGGCTGAGTCAGCCTTGATCCAACGGTTAGGATAAATAGTTAGGTTTGATTGATAACCGTTGGATTTGTTTTTTCGTAATTTTGAAATATTAGTATATTAGGCGAAAATAAAAATTGGTGAAACGGCGCCGTTTTAGTTAGTGATTAGGCGACGTCGTTTGGCTTCGGACGGAATGAATGGTCGGGATTAGGTCTAGGTTAGATCCGGACCGTCTGTTTAGTTAGATGGTGCGACGCCGTTTTGCTAATGAGGGATAAACGGCTCAGATTGAGCCATAGGATCGAATCTTGGCCGTCCGTGCGGTAAAAGCGATGCGGCACCGTTTTATAAAGACTAAAGCGTCGTCGTTTTAGTCTAGGAGAAAGGAACGGCTCGGATTGAGCCTCAACGTCTAATCGTGACCGTCTACCATTTATACTGATGCGGCGTCGTTTCTTTCGGTAGAGGGCCGACGGCTGAGATTGATTCGCAGATTGATCTCGGCCGTCCATCCTTTTTGACATATTCAGATATTAGGAATTAGATTTAGAAAATTCAAGAAAATAAAAAATAAATAGAAAATAGAGGACGGCGTCGTTTTTGTGTTGAGCGGGTAGTCTCAGGGCGGTCGGACCGGGTTGACCGGTCATTGACCGGGTTGACCCGGTCCGGTTTATTAATAAAAAAATAATAAAAAAATAAAAAGAAATTTCCAAAAATCCAAAAAAATTGTAAAAATACTTAGAAAATTCATAAAAATTCCTAGATTTTCATAAAAAATTTCTAAAAATTTGTAGATCGATTCGGGACTCATAAAGTCTGGATCGAAAATTTTTGAGACTTCGAGGGTTGATTCACATCGATCCGGAAAATTTCCAATATTTTTGAAAAATAAATAAAAATTCCAAAAAATAGGAAAAATTAGAAAAATTCCATAAAATTACAAAAAATGGGAAATGGCCACATTCAACTGGCCCGACCCCAATTTTGAGATTTTCGGGTTCCGAACTCCCAAAAATGACCGTTCTACCCTTCTGGGCCTTCCGCCCCAAATTTTTACCAAATCACCCCGACACCCAATTTTGATTTTTGTGTGGGCCGATAGGGCCATTTTAGACATATCAAACCTTGATTGATTGATTTGATTGCTTGTAATGATTTTGATTGCGCATTAATTTTTCTGATTGTGATTGATTAGGATAAAAAATTCCCATCTGCATGAAAACTTAGAATTGTTAGGGCCTACCTCACCCGATATTACATCCGTATGAATTCCTAGGTTAGAAAAACAATCAACATCGGTAACCGAAAGGGCGTCAAATATGAAATTTGGCGTAACCAAGTCCCCGAACCCAAAATCTCTGGTTTTCGCGGAATCGAACGGTTTCTCCCGACCGCTCGGTAAGGTTTTCCGATCGTACCTTCTAATAAATCGATCGGTGGCGACTCCAAATTGCATGTACATCTCACACATGCCACCTGACCACACAAGGTCAATTTCGATATTTGATAAATTTTACCCAACATCGCGATTCGAGTAATGGGTCTTGGGAGAGACCCGCGATCCCATTTCATACCTAATTATAAATATAAAAAGGGGATCGGCTCGTTAGCCCTCGCCTCGCCGGGACCGACCGGAGGAGGGTCGTGACAGAATGCCCCTTAAGAATAAAAAAAAAAGGGGTTTAAAATTTGATTAACCCTTAATCTCGATCGATTTACGGCCTAATTACTTAGAGTAAGGTTAATCGCGTTTAGAGAACATTAATCCCCCATGTTAGTTGAAATTCTAGAAGCCACCAAAACCCCATGTGCTCTTAGATTTCAAGATACGACAAACCCTTGAACCCATGGACACAACTTGATGGACTAGTGGACAATACCCTTGATTGACTAGAATAGTCCTCTTGATTGACAACCTTCCATCACTATTCACCATGAGAGTTTGTGCAAAGCTTTGGAAACACTCTTCCTTCCCTCTCTCTTCTTCTTCTTCTCCCTTCTTTCTCCTCCTCATTCGGCCGACCATCTCCTCCTCACTCCCCTCATTGTTCTCTTCTCCTTCTCATTCTCTCCCTCTCGGTTCCTCTCTCTCGGCCGCCCTCCTCCTTCGCCACCCGATCCCGCCCCTTTCCGGCGTCTTGCCGCCGAGGAAACCACCATCACCAGCACCCTCCTAGAAGCTCCTACATCGCCGGACCGGCCCCCTTGCCCGTTGAAGCCATCGTGGGGTCATCGAAACCCCGGAGAGCCGAGAGACCTCTTACGAGCGCCGAACGATCAGAATCGAAGCTAGTGTTCCTAAGGCCACTTCCTCATCGTTTAAAGCCTCATTTCCTTCGGTAAGACCACTTTGAACTCAGCATGAGGGTTGCTTTTCCTTGGTTAGTTGTGGTTTCACTTTTAGAGAGCAAGGAGTGATTTTTCTTGGTTTTTGGCCGGAACCCTTCCAAACCGCCGCTGATCGGAACCCACGCTGCTCGTTGGCGCCTCTCCCGTGGAAATCTCCTTGGCCATATGAAGGGTAAGTGGTTCTAATCCTTCCTTAGGCTTGCAAGTACTGAAGAGCATGTTAGATGGTGAGTTTGGACCTAATAGAGGCCGATTGTGTGAGATTGGAGGAGAAACCGGTTCTGATTTGGAGTGCTCGGTTAAGACCCGAAATTTTGGTGAGTGAAATGAGCTTGTTTCTATGTTAGTTTGGGGGTAGAAGAGGGGTCTAAAGTGGTGGTTATGGGTTGTGCATGTGGGATTCTTGTTTGGGTGTGTTTGGGCTCAAAATGACTTGTTTTGTAGAGATGTGTATAATGGCCGAATTTAATGAGGGACAATGGCGCAATTGCTGAGTTGGGACCCTATGTAGTCCATTGAACATGTGGGATGTTGTATGGAGCGTCAAAAATGCGCTGGGAAAAATTAGACTCAATTCGGACTAAATGGACTCTCATGTGTTAGTATATGTTCATAATTCCTGCATATTTGGTCTATCGGTGGATGTCTGATAGTATGTCATAGATTAGATCGCTTGGAGGTACTGTAACCTAGGGTTGGCTTAGACCTACCTTACTGGGATGTTATCTCACCCCTCGTAGGACCCACATTTTTAGATCCTTGCTCCCGATCGCCGCGATGCCGCTACTTTTTGGACCGCCGACTCGGTTTGAGCCCGTGATCACCGAGTACGGTGTGGGACCCGATTAGGCCTATTATCGGAGGATTAGCACCTTATGGATAGACGACGCGAGAGGACTCCCGACCCCCTTTTCCTTTCTCTCTTGGACCTATAAGGATGGGGACTTTGTATCCGGGCCACTAAGGGAGGAAGTGATTCCCGAGTATGTCTTGGATGCTGTCGGACCTAGATTTCCGATAGCCTCACCCTTGAGACTCCCCGTCCTTGGACCCGTAGTCGGACCGGTTCCCGAGCCGAGGTCCCCCATACCGGGATCGCCCGCTTTGGATGGACGGATCTTGGAGCCCGATGGGCCGGCGGATGGAACCCCGATGCTTCCCGAGCCTGTCCCGAATGTAGTCCATGTCGTATATCCCGAGCAGGACCGGTAGATGGGCGAGCCCGATGGAGAGTCTGAGGCAGAGGACGAGCTGGAGATCGAGGAGGACCCGGAGCCCGAGGAGGAGCGGGAGCCGGAGACGGACGACACCCTTGAAGCGAATTTCTATCAATAAGATGCTCCCCCTGCCGATGAGACCACCGATGAGGACGTCTGACCCTTAGGAGTTTAGAGACCCTCATCCCCTCTTTTATATCCTCGTGTGCCGATGAGCGACTTTTGTTTAGGTGGTTTCTTTTTGTGTTCCCCGTGTCGTGTCTCGAGTTGTAGTCGTTGTATTTCTGGTGGTCCGTATGAACCTTGACTTTACCTAGTTGTGTTCCATGTCCGTTAACGGTGTGCTCTATGTCATTCTGTTGTTTAAGTTGTCCGGGTTATTTTTATCGTTCCGCTTGCATTGCATCTCGCATACATTACGCTCGTTGTGGATCCTGGTGAGTTGCGAGTTCTCTCGTGACCTTGCGGGATGTTGGTCGCCCGGTCGGGCACGGGACATGACATCCCCGTTCGAGTGTTATCAGAGCAAGGTCAGCTCGATTCGGGACGATTGAGGTTTGGAGTAATAAGGAGGAATGACTTAGAGACGACCGGGTAGTGAGACCTTAGGAGATTCGCTAGAGTTAGGCACGAATTGCATGACATATGAATTGGCTCTTGTGACTGGCATATTGGATTGGCATCACCCTTGGTGATTATAAGACTGTAAGGGGCTTTGTACTTGGCGTTGATTGTCGTGGCTTGATGTACGGTTTGTTAAGCATGTGGGTGATTGTTGTGATTTTACCGAGTTGCAGATGCGTACGTGTCGCGACCCTCCTCCGTCCGGGTCGGATAAAAAGATATCCCGGCGGGGCGAGCGGGGTTAACGAGCCGATCCCCTTCTTTAAATTTCATGTATGGGATCGCGAATCTCTCCCAAGACCCATTACTCGAATCGCGATGTCGTGTAGAATTTCTAAAATATCGAAATTGACCTTGTGTGGTCGGGTGGCATGTGCGAGGTGTACATGCAATTTGGAGTCGCCACCGATCGATTTATTGGAAGGTACGATCGGAAAACCTTACCGAGCGGTCGGGAGAAACCGTTCGGTACCGCGAAAACCGGAGATTATTGGGTCCGGGGACTTGGTTACGCCAAATTTCATATTGACGCCCTTTCGGTTATCGATGTCGAATGTTTTCTAACCTAAGAATTCATGCAGATGTAATATCGGGTGAGGTAGGACCTAACAATTCTAAGTTTTCATGCGGATGGGAATTTTCTATCCTAATCAATCACAATAAAAAAAAAAAAAAATTAATGCGCAATCAAAATCGTTACAAGCAATCAAATCAATCATTCAAGGTTTGATATGTCTAAAATGGCCCTATCGGCCCACACAAAAACCAATTTTGGATTTCTGGGTGGTTTGGTAAAAATTTGGGGTGGAAGGCCCAGAACGGTAGAATGGTCATTTTTGGGAATTCGGGACCCGAAGATCATAAAATTGGGGTCGGACCAGTTGAATGTGGCCATTTCCCATTTTTCGTGATTTTATAGAATTTTTTCTAATTTTTTCTATTTTTTTGAATTTTTATCTATTTTTCAAAAATGTCGGGAATTTTCCGGATCGACACGGATCGACCCTCGAAGTCTCAAAATTCTCGATCCAGACTTTATGAGTCCCGAATCGATCTAAGAATTTTTTAGAAATTTTTTATGAAAATCTGGGAATTTTTCTGAATTTTCTAAGTATTTTTTTGCAATTTTTTTGAATTTTTTGGAAATTTCTTTTTTATTTTTTATTATTTTTTATTAATATACCGGACCGGGTCAACCCGGTCAACGGCCGGTCAACCCGGTCCGACCGCCCACAAACCCACTCTACACCTAAAACGGCCTTGTATTTGCTTTTTCTATTTATTTTCTATTTTCTATTATTAATTTTCTAATATTCAAATATACTGAAAGAAAACGGACGGTCGAGATCGGATCTGAAATTAATCTTGACCGTCAACTCTCTCCTATATAAAACGACGACGCTTCGGCCTATCACCCTAAACGACGTCGTGTCTATTATTGACACGAACGGCCACGATCCGAACTAAAAAATCTAATCTGAACCGTCGACTCATCTGATCCAAAACGACGCCGCACGCTTTAACTAAACGGACGGTCAAGATCTAACCTAGATCTAATCTAAGCCGTTCGTTCTATCTCTGCTAAAACGACGCCGGATCAACTAAATGCATGGACGGTCACGATCTAACCTAGGTTCAATCTGGACCGTTCGTTCTTCGAAAACCCTAAACGACGTCGCATGATCACTAGTCTAAACGACGCCGTATCCCTATTTTATTTTCTGCCTAATATATCTAATATTCAGAAATACAAAAAAAAAAAGATCCGACGGCTCTAAATCAAACCTATCAAATTACCCCGACCCGTCGGATGCTGGCCGACTTCAACCTATTCGCGCCAACGACTAGGCCGAGTCGGCGATGACATGGACCAACCACCGAATGCCACCTAGGACGTTTGACCCGTTGACCGCCATGTCACCTTCATCCCCTACCTCGCGACGACGCCCGAACGGACGGCCAGAAACGTTCCGGCGAGATCCAACGGCGAGATCTCGCCGGAATAACGCCAAACCAAATCTAACCTACTCGTCTCTCTTCACAGATCAACATATCCTAAAATCACAGCATTTCATCCACGGAATCGCGAATATCGGACGAAACACAATCGTGACATTGCAGAATTCAATCATACGATTTACAGCATAACTATTAAATTCATTCACGGGATCGGCTCGAATGAGGTCTAGAAACCTTACCCGCAGGTCCGATTGACCTGGTTTGGTCTAGGATCTCCTAGACAGGCTTCGTCGTTGATCGGCCGTGGAGGTTGGATTTCGACGACTCGATTGGTAGGTTTTATGCAAAATCGAAGCGGAACGAGTATGCAGAGATGATCAGCAATGCTCGAGGACAAAAAGGCACATGGTAATTTCAAGGATTGTGCTCGTGAAGTTGATGTACCATGATCGTGCAGGAGCAAAGCTTGAAGTTCAACTTACCAGTCCTTGATGTTGGAGGTTGATGCGGACGGCGCGATCGCTTCCTTAGAGTGAATGCGAGCTTCTGAACTTGATTTCGAAGCTCGAGATCGCCCGAGATGGTCGGACGGGCGACTCACGGTCCGAGCTCCGGCGAAGTGACCGCGACGCTCACGAGAGACTCTCTCTCTTAATCTCTCTCTTTCTCTCTCTATTCTGTCGCGTGAATGAACGAATGAGCCCCCCTTTTACTCTCGAATCTTCCTCGCTTTTTATACTCCCCTTTTGAATTTTGGGCGCGCACCGTGATGATTCACCGACTCACTTCGCACGTGCCCAAGCGTGCGAAGTGAGTTGGACGGAGACCGGAACGGAATAGAATTCCGTCTAGCTCCGTTTGGCACTCCGGCGATGTCAATTACACGTGAATTGCACTTAATTTGCTGAATGTTGACTTTACGTGTTGCCGTAGGTTTGACTGCTCCGCCGGCGCTCCTCCGGCGACCATTGTCCTCGGAGTCCGGCTCAATCGACGCGTGATCGCCCGAGGAACAAAACGCCCGGGTCAATTGACTCGATTATGACCGATTGCCTTGCCAATTTGTTCGTCAAAATTCACCCAAGAACTGTTCATTTGCGCGAGTCATTCTGGGAGGAAGAAGACACAGAGCTGGACCGGTTCGACCGGTCCGACCGGCGGTCAGACCGGCCTGAACAGGTTTAGACAGTGAACTTTCCCAAATTTTCAAAATTAACCAAAATGGACTGGGAATTTTTGAAATTAAACCTCAAAATTGGACTTAGGGGGCTGGATATTGTCTAGAAATGCAATTTTGCCCAAAATTTCTCATCAATTTATATGAAAACCCCAAATTTTTCAATTTGCCCAAATTGGGGAAAAGTTCAATTGGATGTGTAATTGATCAAATTGGACCACGAGACCCACACCAATCGATTCAGAATATGTGAAAACATAAGGGACCAGTCCAATTATGCCACGAAAGTCCCTCAATTGAGATTAATTTCAAAAATTGGCAAGTTGAGGGACTTAATTGCAAATAATTTGGGGATTTTGCCTAATTTGTGCAATTCGTGCAATTGATGGTGCAATTGATCGAATTAAAGTTCAAAGAGACCACAATTGAATGTCTAGACTCCAAATGTGCAAAAATTGCAAATAAAAAGACTCAATTGGTATTTTTTTATGAGAATTCAACCTTAGGCATTATGAAGAAACACCTAAAATTGAACTCAATTTTTGATTTTTCTTGAGGTCAATATGAAAAAGGAATTAAAAGAAAAATATTGAACATTTTTGTGATATTTTTGTGACCTCGAAAAGTATTTTTTATGAATTTTGAAGTATTTTCCTATTTTCCGAAAATATTAAAAAATGCGAAAAATATGAAAAATTATTTTTTGTTCCAAATTGGTTCCTTAAGCTTGGCCAAGGCTTCCAATGTTGATTTTTTAATTTTTTAATTTTTTGTGAATTTTTAGTGAATTTTGGAAAATAAAACTAAAGGAAAACCGACTAAAAATTCAGGTGTCAACAATTGCCCCTCTTTGAAAGTAATCTAGGTTAGAGGTTGCTTTCAAAGACAAGGTGACACCTGGATCCTTAATCGACTCTGCTGGGGAAAAGTCTAAAGAAAATAAGTCTTGACATTCGATTGCTTTACTTTTGTCGTTAAAGTTCCGACTACGTGGGGAATTCATTTCAGTGCATGCTCATTTCATGTGAAATAGAGATGAGAAGAGAGAGGGACTTACCTGTAGCTCACCTGTCTATGATTTGAGATTTGTTGATCCGAGGTTGAAAAGTTGAGTGTACGGAATTACCCGTGGACGATTTGGCGCGATTTTGCAATGGTCGGCGTCCGTCCGGTGTCGAGTGGTGATTTGAAGATTTGTGGGGAAGGTTCACTGTCGCGACCCTCCGGAAATTTTTCCCGGGGGAATAGGGCTAACGAGCCGATCCCTTAATTTTTTTTATAACCCCGGTTGTCGGCGGGGTATTTTTTAAGGATCGCGGGTCTCTCCCAAGACCCATTACTCGAATCGCGATGCCGGGTAAAATTTATCAAATATCGAAATTGACCTTGTGTGGTCAGGTGGCATGTGCGAGGTGTACATGCAATTTGGAGTCGCCACCGATCGATTTATTGGAAGGTACGATCGGAAAACCTTACCCAATGGTCGGGAGAAACCGTTCGGTTCCGCGAAAACCAAAGATTTTGGGTCCGGGGACTTGGTTACGCCAAATTTCTTATTTGACGCCCTTTCGGTTACCGATGTTGATTGTTTTTCTAACCTAAAAATTCATACATATGTAATATCGGGTGAGGTAGGCCCTTACAATTCTAAGTTTTCTCTGAGATGGGAATTTTCTATCCTAATCAATCACAATCGGCAAAAAATAATGCGCAATCAAAATCATTACAAGCAATCAAATCAATCAATCAAGGTTTGATATGTCTAAAATGACCCTATCGGCCCATACAAAAATCAATTTTGGGTGTCGGGGTGATTTGGTAAGAATTTGGGGCGAAAGGCCCGGAAGGGTAGAATGGTCATTTTTGGGAGTTCGGGACCCGAAAATCACAAAATTGGGGTCGGGCCAGTTGAATGTGGCCATTTCCCATTTTTTGTGATTTTATGGAATTTTTCTAATTTTTTCTAATTTTTTGGAATTTTCTTTTATTTTTCAAAAATATTGTAAATTTTCCGGATCGAAATTAATTGACCCTCGTAGTCTCAAAAATTTTCGATCCAGACTTTATGAGTCCCGAATCGATCTACAAATTTTTAGAAATTTTTTATGAAAATCTGGGAATTTTTATGAATTTTCTAAGTATTTTTACAATTTTTTTGGATTTTTGGAAATTTCTTTTTATTTTTTTATTATTTTTTTATTAATAGACCGGACCGGGTCAACCCGGTCCGACCGCCCGCAGACCACTCATCACCCAAAACGACGACGTCCCCTATTTATGTAATATTTTTTTGATTTTCTAATATTAATTCCTAATATTCAAATATACAGAAAAGGAATGGACGGCTGAGATCAATTCAAGATTTAATCTCGGCCGTCGACTCACCCTCGGATAGAAACGGCGACGTCTCGGCCTTCTACGCAAAAACGACGTCGCCTCCGGTTATTAAAGGACGGACGGTCTTGATCTAATCTAAATTTGATCCGGGCCGTCTATTCGCTCAAGTACAAAACGACGCCGCATAGCCTTATTGAACGAACGGTCAAGATCTAACCTAGATCTAATCTCCGCCGTTCGTCCTATTCTTACCAAAACGACACCGTATGAATTAAACACTCGGACGGTCGCGATTGAACCTATGATCTAATCCCGACCGTTCATTCCCTCCGAAGCCTAAAACGACGTCGCATGCATTGGCTAAAACGGCACCGTTTCACTATTTTTTATTTTTATCTAATATATCAAATTTTCGAAAATACAAAAATACGATCCGACGGTCCGGAATCAAATCTACCTATTAATCGGGACCGTTGGATCGGATCCGAGTCGGCTCACTCGCGCCAACGGCCGAGCCGACTCGGATCCAAGTTGGACCAATCGACGAGCGACACCTAAGCATGTTTGACTCGCCGACCGCCACGTCGACATCTTCTTCAACCTCTCGACGACACAGCAATGGACGGCCAGAATGATTCCGGCGAGATCTAACGGCGAGATCTCGCCGGAATGACACAAGACCACCACCGGACGACTCGACTCGACTTCCTCTACAACATATCCAAGAATCAAGCAATTTCATCCGCAGGATCAACACTATTCTAGCTCGCACAGTATAAATCTTGCCGAACAAAATATCTCAACTCGGGGCATAACTATGCGATTCAAGCTTCAGACAAGTTAATATTGAGTTAAGAAGACTTACCTTGGGCTCCGATCGAGCCCGGAGTTGCCAGATTTGCCTGGCCGAAGTTCGGCCAGGCCGCGACCGGTTGGAGGCTCAACTTGATGTAACAGGGAAAGACCGATGCAAAATAACAATGCGATCGTGGTTAGTGAAGTTCAAGGATGAAAACGCCCACACTAATTGAAGAGATCATGCTCGCAGAAGTAAGATGCCATGCGTGTGCAGTAGAAGGAAGTGAAGCTCGACTTACCGATTCGAGCGGTGTCAGGCGGCGATATTGGCGGCGATCGCTTCCTTGAACTTCGGACGAGCTTCTGGAAGTGATTTCGAGGCTTGTGGTGGTCTGGATTGGCCGGCCGGACGATGCACGATTCGGACTCCGACGAGCGACGATAACGATCTCTGGACCTTCTCGCTCTACTCTCTCTCTCTCTTTCTCTCTCTATTCTGGTGCGTGATGAACCGAATGAGCCTCTTTCTTTAATCTGGAACCTTCTCGCCTTTTATACTCACTTTTCAAAAACGCGCGGGCGAGAGCCTTGCTGACTATGAATCACGTGCGGTCACGTGATTTATGGCCGCCGGACGGTGACGGAATCGTTAAGATTCCGTCCAATGTCCGTTAGATCTCCGGTCGAGCTCAAACGAACACCGGTTTCGCTTGTTTTCAAAAATGTTGACTTTTCGGACCACCGTGCCTTTGACCGCTGATTTAGCCGTGCTCCGGCGACGACCGGTCATGCCGAAGGTGGTGATCGACGGAGCTCGACCCGAACATGAAAAACCCCAAGTCAATTGGTTTAATTAGTATCGAATTGGACATCAATTTGATCGTTGAAGTTCGCCGCCCAAATCTGCATATTCGCGCGATTACGTGAGGAAGACGATGTACTGTTCGGGACCGGTCCGACCGGTCCGACCGTGATCCGACCGGCCCGAAACGGTTCGGACAGAATCGCATAGAATTTTCAAAATTAGTTGAAATTGAGTGGGGATTTTTGCAATTAAATTTCAAAATTGAACTTAGGGGCCTGAATTCTGTATAAAAATATGATTTTGCCCAAAAGTTCATGTCAATTTGCACAAAAACCCCAAAATTTTCTATTTGTCCAAATTAGGGAAATGTTCAATTGGATGTCAATTTGACCAAATTGGACTACGAGACCTATGCCAATTGATTTGAAATGTATGAAAACATAGAGGAACGGTCCAATTTTACCATGATAGTCCCTCAATTAAAAGTAATTTCAAAATTGGCCAATTGAGGGGCTAAATTGCAAACATTTTGGGGATTTTGTGCAATCTGTGCAATTCGCGCAATTTAGGGTGCAATTGTTCAAATTGAAGTTCAAAGGGACCACAATTGAATGTCTAGACTCTAAATGTGCAAAAAGTGCAAATAAAAAGACTCAATTAGTATTTTTTATGCAAATTCAACTCTAGGCATAGTGAAGAAACACCTAAAATTGAACTTAATTTTCAATTTTTCTTGAGGTCAATATGAAAATGGAATTAAAATAAAAATATTGGATATTTTTGTGTATTTTTGTGACCTCGAAAGGTATTTTTTATGCATTTTCTAATATTTTCCTATTTTTCGAAAATAAAAAAAAAGTGAAAAATATGAAAAATATTTTTTGTTCCAAATTGGTTCCTTATGCTTGGCCAAGGCTTCCAATGTTGATTTTTCAATTTTTTATTTTTTTGTGAATTTTTAATGAATTTTGGAAAATAAAACTAAAGAAAACTAACTAAAAATTCGGGTGTCAACAATTGCCCCTCTTTGATAGTAATCTTGGTTAGAGGTTGCTTTCAAAGACAAGGTGACACCTGAATCCTTAATCGACTCTGCTGGGGAAAAATCTAAAGAAAATAAGTCTTTGACATTCAATTGCTTTACCTTCGCAGTTTAAGCTCTAACTCCGTGGGAAATTATTTCAGTTCATGCTCATTTTATGTGAAAGAGAAATGAGAAGAGAGAGTCTTACCCGTAGCTCACCTGTCTATGGTTTGAGATTTGTCGATCTGCGGTTGAAAGATTCAGTGTATGGAATTACTCGTGAATGGCGCGACGAGATTTGCAATGGTCAGCGTCCGTATGATGTTGAGTGGTGGTTTGAAGATTTGGAAGGAAGGTTCACCCTTGTAACAAAGGGGTTTCACCTATTTAAAATGGGTTTGACTATCCACTAGGGATTCATCATTTAAAAAGGGGGGCAGATCGGCTTTCGTCTATGCAGCTACTCACCGTCTGAAAGGGGAGGTTCACCCTTGTAACAAAGGGGTTTCACCTATTTAAAAGAGATTGGCTATCCTCCATGCGGGGACTCACCATCTAAAAAGCGGATCGGCTTTCGTCTCTCCAGCTACTCACCGTCCGAGGGGGAGGTTCACCCTTGTAACAAAGGTGTTTCACCTTTTTAAAAGAGATTGGCTATCCTCCATGCGGGGACTCACCATCTAAAAAGCAGATCGGCTTTCGTCTCTCCAGCTACTAACCGTTCGAGGGGGAGGTTCACCCTTGTAACAAAGGGGTTTCACCTATTTCAAAGAGATTGGCTATCCTCCATGCGGGGACTCACCATTTAAAAAGCAGATCGGCTTTCGTCTCTCCAGCTACTAACCGTTCGAGGGGGAGGTTCACCCTTGTAACAAAGGGGTTTCACCTATTTCAAAGAGATTGCCTATCCTCCATGCGGGGACTCACCATCTAAAAAGCGGATCGGCTTTCGTCTCTCCAACTACTCACCGTCTGAGGGGGAGGTTCACCCTTGTAACAAAGGGGTTTCACCTATTTCAAAGAGATTGGCTATCCTCCATGCGGGGACTCACCATCTAAAAAGCGGATCGACTTTCGTCTCTCCAAGCTACTAACCGTCCGAGAGGGTGCCATCGAGGACCTAGGTTGACTAGTGTACCTACGAGCTCAAACCCTATTTCAAATTTTCTAAAAAGCGAGATCGGTTTTCGTCTCTCCAGCTACTAACCGTCTGAGGGGGAGGTTCACCCTTGTAACAAAGGGGTTTCACCTATTTCAAAGAGATTAGCTATCCTCCATGCGGGGACTCACCATCTAAAAAGCAGATCGGCTTTCGTCTCTCCAGCTACTCACCGTCCGAGAGGGTGCCATCTGAGGACCTAGGTTGACTAGTGTACCCTCAGAGCTCAAACTCTATTTCAAATTTTCTAAAAAGTAGATCGGTTTTGGTCTCTCCAGCTACTAACCGTCCGAGAGGGTGCCATCTGAGGACCTAGGTTGACTAGTGTACCTACAGAGCTCAAACCCTATTTCAAATTTTCAAAAAGTGGGGGATATGAGGACCTGGGGACTCCGGAAGACCCGCAGAGAATCCAAGTTAATCAATTTTTTTTTTAAAATGCAACTTTTCTGAGGATTTGGGATCACCGGGGAACCTGCAGAAAGTTCAATCAAACATTATTAGAATGACAATTCTAAGTCCTGGGAAGAAACTTAAGAATTCTTAGACAAATCTTCAAAGTGTATTTGCGAAAGAAATGTATCCAATCACAATTTCAAATTTTTAGCGAGGATGGATTCTGAATGACACATCCCGAGTGTTCTACAAAAAAAGGTTGTCTTAAAATTTTTCCAAAAGGGTTTTCCTTCATCCAAGAGGGCTTCTCACCATTTTGGAAAGGCTTTTCTTAAAATTCGAATCTGCTCACGGAAAAACTAACCTTGAGGTTTCGGGATCATTCGAGATGCATACAATCCGACTAATCGGAGAAGGCATTTTAAAGGGACCGTAATTCAAGCCAGGTCAAAGGCTCATCAAAGGATATTTATTTTGAGGCTTAGAAATGAATTTTGATCTGAAATAGCTTCTTCGGGTCTACAAGTCAAGAACCCCGAAGTCACGATAAGACAGGATTGTACTTACCTCTTTAAGGGGTAGCTTCCTGTGTGATCTCTTGCATCAACCTGAAACACCTCTTAGATCAGAAAAGTTTTGGTGACGGGTTGTATCTTGGTTTAAGGTGGGCTCTTTAAGAATGGCCATATTTTCAAAAAAGGGGTGAACTTTGGTGATCACCTTGACATTTCTCCCAGCATTCATTTGCTTTTGCAATAGATTCATGATCATTTTTGTTCAATTGACTTTGAGGACTTTCTTCTTTTCATCTTGATGATTTTTCTTCAGGGATTTGCCCTTTTCGGGGTGTTCTTTTCGTGGGCTTTGGCCTTGCTTTTACCAGGCACTTTGCTTTTTCTAACCCTTTCATTTCTTGTCATTTTTTGCAATCGGTGGCTCTTTTGAGACCAGTATCAAGAATTCTTCCAAATTATGCATTTTGACTCATTGCTGGTTATTCTTTTGTTATGCCCCGGTGTGGGGAGGTGATCACCAACAAGGGTTTAGAAATGAATATTCAAAGGCTCAAATTGGCTCTTCAAAGGGTAAGTGTTTGGGATATGGAAATGAAGTGCTTTTCTTCACTCTGAGGTATTCCAAGTCTTTGCCAGAAATCACCTGAAGCTATCACAAAAAGATTGATGCAGTCAAGTACAATAAAGTCTTACCCGATCTTTTCTCCAAGGAATCATCTAATGAACCTCCAAATATGCCCCATTGTGGGGTGGTTCTTGACAGGGTTATATTCATAAAATTCTCCCTTTTTGGCTGAGAGTGGTTATCAAGGGATACAAATGTGTATGGATAATTTTGAAATGGAAATGCCTTTTCATCATTTCAATCCATGTAATCACCGCGAATGACCCCTACGTCCCGAGGTTAAGCTCTTTCACTCTATCACTCTCACTCATCACTCAAGTGTATCAAGGACGTGTTTAGGGATAATGTTTGCCTCTTTTCATTTGAAGAATCATTCTTTTGAAAAGCTTTCAAAGCATGCCCTTTTATAGAAACTCAGGGCGTTTTCATCAAAATTCATCGTTTGCCAAATGTTCTCATCAAAAGATATATTCAAAAGATGTTTTTGAAACTTGTAATGAATGTCTTTTTGAAAGGGCCTTGTGGCTCTATGAATCCAAGTTTTTCAATTTCAAGCACGACGGCGTATGAAAATTCTTTGTAAAGGAAGAGAACCTCAAACCTGTCCTTTTCAAATATTGGCTTCTGTCCCCTGTAAAAACAAAAGGAAACAATCAGTTCAAGATATTCAAAATTTTAAGTTCCGAAGCGATTTCTTCTTGTCTCCTTCGGACGTTGACTCCCGTTTCCTGTAAAAACAAAAGGAATCAATTAGTCAAAGATATTCAAAATTTCAAATCCCGAAGCGACTTCGTTCTACCTCCTTCGAATGTTGACTCCCGTTTCCCGTAAAAACAAAAGGAATCAATTAGTCAAAGATATTCAAAATTTCAAATCCCGAGCGACTTCTTTCTACCTCCTTCGGATGTTGACTCCCGTTTCTGTAAAAACAAAAGGAAACCATCGAGTTAAAGATATTCAAAATCCGTAATCCAAAATACCGGATAACTTCCCCTGTTTTGATCGGTTGCTCTGCAAAGTTCTTCATGATTCCCAGTCCACCTACAAAATACGGACATATGCAAATGCATGTATGCAAATGTCATGCGAATGCAAAATCTTATGTGACTCGGGATCTGTCCATCAATCGCTCCGAAGCTCAATTTATTTCAAGGAAAATATCTCTTCACGGCATCCGAATTTACTGGACTTGCCAATTCTTCTCCGTCCATGTTTACAAGTATAAGAGCTCCCCCGGATAAGACTTTCTGAATCACGTAGGTGCCTTCATAATTTGGCGTAAATTTGCCTCCTGGATGTTGGGCATTTGGGAGCATTTTCTTCACAACTAGCATCCCCGCTTCAAAATTTCTAGGCTTGACCTTCTTGTTAAAAGCTCTGGCCACTTTCTTCCGGTAGCTCTGACCATGACAGATAGCCCTTAATCGTCTTTCATCAATCAAATTTAACTGTTCATGTCTCTCGCGGTTCCACTCCTCTTCTGTGAGCTCTACTTGAGACAGAATCCTTAAAGAGGGGATTTCCACTTCTACCGGTAGGACTGCTTCCATACCGTATACCAAAGAATAGGGAGTTGCCCCGGTTGAAGTACGTATTGAAGTTCGATAAGCCATAAGAGCATATGGCAATCTTTCGTGCCAATCTCTATACTTCTCAGCAGTCTTGGCCAATATCTTCTTGATGTTCTTGTTAGCCGCTTCCACGGCTCCATTCATTTGCGGGCGGTAAGGTGAAGAATTAAGGTGTCGTACCTTAAATTGTTCCAATAGTTGATCGACTACCTTGTTGTTCGGATTAGAGCCATTGTCTGTAATGATGGCTCTTGGCACTCCATATCTTGAGATGATATCGCGCTTGATAAACTTAGCTACACTATTCGCGGTGACATTGGCATATGAGCTGGCTTCAATCCATTTGGTGAAGTAGTCAATAGCCACCAAAATAAAGCGATGTCCGTTTGAGGCCTTTGGGTTGATAGGGCCAATCATATCAATTCCCCACATGCAGAATGGCCATGGCTCTGACATTTGATGTAGCTCGGTTGGCGGTGCATTTATCTTGTCGCCGTACACCCGACATTGATGACAGGATCTAACATGCTGGTTGCAATCCGACTCGATAGTCATCCAAGAATATCCGAGTCTCATGATCTTCTTGGCGAGAAGGTGACCATTCATATGCGGCCCCCACTCTCCTTCATAAATCTCTTTCATAATGAGATTTGCTTCTTTGGAATTCACGCACCTCAGCGGGACCGAGTCAAAGGATCTCTTGTATAAGATTTGTCCGCTGAGGAAGAATTTAGACGCCATCTTGCTAATATACTTTTTATCTTCCGGTTGACTATCTTGAGGGAATTCACCCTTCAGTAGATAATTCTTGATGTCATGATACCACGGTTCTTCATCGGGTTCTTCCTCAATGGCCATGCAGTATGCGGGTTGCTCCAGGATGTCAATCCTTAACGGCTCTATCTCGAGGCCATCTTGCACTTGTAACATGGCTGATAATGTGGCCAAAGCATCAGCAAAATGGTTACGAGTTCTCGGCAGATATTCAAAAGTGATATCCTCAAAATGTTGGATCGGCTCCTCGAGGTACTTATGATAAGGAATAAGCTTGGGATCCTTTGTCTTCCACTCCCCTTGAGTTTGTAAAATGATTAGCATGGAATCTCCATATACCAGTAGCTTCTTCACCTTTAATGAGATGGCCAATTGTAATCCTAGTATGCGGGCTTCATATTCGAAATGTTGTTGGTGCGGGGAATACCAACTTGGCTGAAACCGGATAATGTTGATCTTCGGGGGATATCAGAACCGCCCCGATGCACGATCCGGTGAGGTTCACTGCGCCATCAAAGTACATTGTCCATTTATCTTCAGATATATTCAGGATTTGATCTCCCTTGTTTTGCTCTGAAACGTCCTTAGGAGGGTTCTCGGCTAGCATATCAGCAATTGCTCTTTCTTTGACAGACTTTTGGGGAGAGGTTTTGATATCAAACTCTGAAAGCAATATTTGCCATTTAGCCATCTTTCCTAGTAATGTTGGCTTCTCCAAAAGGTATTTGATAGGGTCATTCTCGGTGACCAATTCTATATGATAATGCAGCGTATACTGCCTCAATGCGTGGAGGACCCAAACCAATGCTACGCAAGTCCTTTCCACTGCTGGATACTTGGCTTCGGATGTTGTAAACTTTTTGCTCAAATAATATATGGCCCGCTCTTTACGATCTTTGGGGTTAGTTTGGGCAAGTAAAGCCCCCGGGGATTCATCATTAACTGTCGGATATAGAGATAGAAGAATGTTAGGGCTAGGAGGTACCAATCTTGGAGGCTGTACCAAATATTCCTTGATCTTCTCAAATGCTTGTTGACATTCTGTATCCCATTTGACCTTTGCACCTTTCTTTAACAGCTTGAAGAAGGGTTTCGCCGTTTCTGATAGTTGGGATATGAATCTGGATATATAATTCAACCTTCCAAGTAGGCCCCTTATTTCCTTGACGGTGGTAGGAGTTCCTATTTCCCATATGGCTTTGATCTTGGAAGGGTCAATTTCAATACCACGATTGCTCACCACAAATCCTAGCAGCTTTCCGGATCTTGCACCAAATACGCATTTCGCAGGATTCAACTTGAGCTTATACTTTCTCAATCGATCAAATAACTTCTTCAGCACTTTAACATGGTCTTCTCCAGGCTTGGACTTGGCAATCATATCATCCACATAGACCTCAATCTCCTTATGTATCATGTCATGAAAAAGGGTTACCATAGCCCTTTGATATGTTGCCCCTGCATTTTTCAATCCAAATGGCATTACCTTGTAACGAAAAGTTCCCCATTGTGTAGTAAATGAGGTCTTGATCTTATCTTCTTCCTTTAGCATGATCTGATTATATCCCGAAAATCCATCCATAAAGGAGAATAATTCAAAGCCCGCATGATCGTCGACGAGCACATCAATGTGCGGTAAGGGAAAATCATCCTTCGGACTAGCTTTGTTTAAGTCCCGATAATCCACGCATATTCTAATTCTTCCGTCCTTCTTCTTAACTGGTACGATGTTGGCGACCCAATCAGCATATGGGACAGCCTCGATAAATCCAACTTTAAGGAGCTTCATCACCTCTTCCTTGATCTTATCCGCCGGTTCGGGATTCATTCTTACGGGCGATTGATTTACTGGTGTGCAAGAAGGATTTGTGGGCAAAGCATGCTCCACAATCTCACGATCTAGACCCGGCATGTCGGCATACGACCGGGCGAAGATATCTTGATATTCCTTGAGTAACACCGTCATTCTTAAAATATCTGCTGCAGACGGGTGTCCTCCTATTTTCACTTCCTTGACACAGTCGAATCCCCCAAATTAATAGTGATAGGTTCTTCGGAAATAGGAGGCTTAGATTCTTCAAAACAATCCCATTCTCTCTTGATATCGCTCACATCAACCTCGTCTATATCAACTTCGCATGCATAGTCATCGAGCTGATCCGAGTCACATATTAACCTGTTATGTATGGGTGGGATGACATGCCCGAAATGCACCATGAAAGGTTAGTATTCAAAGATGATAAAATTGAAGGATGCATGATTTCTATCATGAAAATATTTTTCAAATTTCAATTTTTTTAGACAAAGAAAGGAGAACTAGTCCACGATCTTCCGGACATCCTGGTTCTCAAAAGCTATTTAAAACTCTAGATCATATGGCGGATCGGGCCTCAAGTTTCATGGTAGAATCAATTGTCATCATCGGACCAATCCGTTCCTCCACATGTCTGTAATCAAATTTGTGATGATTTTCATTAATAGATGCAACTAAGAACAATACAAGATCGCACTTCTTGGATCGCAACATGCGACCCAAAGGGTGCTAAAACATCAAAGAGCTTTAAAGCAAATGCAGTAATCAAAATGCATTAAAAGATAAAGTTCAGAAAGAGCCTTTTACTCAGGGGTGGGGAAATCATCGTCCGGCCCACTCAATTATCACGTTCACCCGATTATCCAGGAACGGGTTGAATAAGTCCTGGCTCGCATCCTCGAGAGATGTCCTCATCTTCCAGCCATTTGCCTCCCTTAGAGAATACCTCAAATAAAGGGTTTAGGAGCATTTTTCCTCTAGCTTTCCATACATCGGTGCCTATGAAACGGCCACCTTGACGTCCACGGCGTCCACGGTCTCCATAACGATTGTTTCGACCTCGGCCTCGACCTATGTTATTTTTCGCTATTCCATTATAACCCGGACCAACCTTGTGGTCATTTGAGCCCAAATTCAAAGGGTTACGGATTCCCCGACCATATTTCCCTAATCCGGCACCCGGAATAAATCCATTCGAGAGTAGCACTTTTCCCGCCATAGTTGCGGGTCTCGAAAGCTCGGTATAGCCACCTTTGCATGCGGTGACACATGCATGACAGATACAATGTCAAAGGTGTGATAACTCAGCTCCTCATCTTTTGAGGGTTCAATGTATGGGACCATCCCTTTTAAAGTCGCTCGATGTCCCGTCTCGCCATGGACGGTGATCAACCGACCCTTGACCACAAATTTTATCTTTTGATGCGAGAGAGGAAGGTACCGCTCCGGACACATGAATCCACGGTCTTCCCGGGAGAGCGGGGTGAAGGCGCTTGGAATATCCAACACTTGGAACGGTATAGAGAAAGTTACCGGTCCAATGTCAATGTCCAGCTCAATCTCTCCTACAACATTCTTGGAGACTCCATCAAATGATCGGATGGTGGCCTTGGATGTCTTCACAAAATCTTCATTGATCCCCAAGCTTCTCAAAGTGCTTAGTGGACATAGGTTAAAAGCGAGAACCGTTATCAATCGGGACGCGAGGAACCTCCTTCTCGTGACACCTCACGGCTATGTAAAGGGCTTTGTTGTGGACCCGCCCTTCTTTCGGGAAGTCTTCGTCCGAGAAGGATATCTGGTCCTTCAGAAGGATAGCACCCACAAAGTTTCCTAGTTGCACTTCGTTAATTGTTTCCGGAACATGCACCTCATCCAGCACTTTCAAAAGGGCATCCTTGTGCTTTTCAGAATTTTTGAAGAGATCCAGTAAGGAAATGCGTGCGGGCATCTTCCGCAGTTGGTCAACGACCTCATATTCACCGGTCCTTACGACCGATTGCAACTTCTCAACCTCTTCCGCAGTTGGGACTCTCTTTTCGGAATCCGCTTCTCTCGGGGAATAACATCTTCCGGATCTCATTATAGCGTCAATCTCGCCCGTTCCATAATCCCAGTGAAGCGCCCTTGAGTTGTACTCTTCCACAGGCGGTAATTTAATCCTCACCGGTATGATCTTTTCTGGTAGTGATTCGGATGTTGATGGTTTTTCCGAACTAGAAGCTTCTAACTCCCAGCTATCAACTTTGTTCAAATCAATCACAAAACGAATTGGGGCATCTACCATCCCAATCATTTCATCCTCATGAACATCTTCGGGGTTATGTTACGGACCTGGCCTTATCAACGTGGCATTTTCTTCATCTAGATCCCTCTGCCTTTCCCTTTTGACTCTTAGGATAATCCCCTCAATTCTCATACCAATCTCCACCATATGTTGGAACGATGAGTACGTGTATGCATACATGCGATCAAAGTATTCCGCCGGAAGTGACTTCAGTACAAACTCCAGCATTTCTCTCTCCGACAGCGGCGGTTGCACCATCACGGCGTGCTTCTTCCATCTTCTTGCAAAGAGTTCAAAACTCTCGTCTTCACCTTTTCGGATGTCCAATAGATTAGCCTTAGTGAAATAACCCCTAATCCCGGCTTCAAAGTGTCGTATGAAGTGTTCCGATAAATCCTCCCAGCTCGGGACCCGGTCTAGGTCAATTAACTGAAACCATGCTAGTGCGGGGCCCGTTAAACTATGTCCGAAATTCCAGATCAATGTTTCATCATCTTCATGGTGGCCAATCATTTGGCGGAGATAATATGAGATATGCGCCGGAGGACAACCAGCGCCATTATACTTCGTGCGGAAGGTCACTCTCGGGTTCGCACCTTGAGGCGGAACATTTCTTGCTTGAGTGAGTGGCGTAATCAGCTCCTTCAACTCATCCATTTTCCTCGACACGTCATCTCCTTGCTCTTGCAGTAGAGCGATCTTTCGATTCCGTGTCTCCATGGTCCGCCGTATCTCCAGAATCTGCATGCTTTCTTCTGCCGCCATAGTATTCCTTTTGGTCATCAATTGCGATAAATCTGCTACCATGTTTGTCAAATGACGCATGTGCGTCTCCAGATTAGAAAGTCGCATATCGACCTCTCGATTCTCCCTGTTCATTCGAGGGACCGCCTGGTCTTTAACTTCATCGACCGTTCCAACAAATTCCTCACTTTCGGGATCATCCATTCCTCCCCAACCATCGGGGACTACATCTCCAGAATCAACAAAGAAACTCGGAGGCGCCGAATATAGCACTTTAAAGTTGTAGCCACCACTATCTTCTCCAAGATTATCCACTATCTCGCCCCTCTCTAGGGCCCTTTGCAAAAATCTTCTATCACCTCGGCGGGCCTTATCCAGACGGACTTCATATTCGTCTATCTCTTCAATTTCTTGACCATCTTTGATGCTCATCAAATATCCCGAGGGTATTTTCAAAATAGCTCCCCTCGTAGGTTTCATCGCGAACTCCTCGGACAGCATGTCCACCGCCACGTAGGTCCCCTTGAAAGCGACATTTTCCATTCTTCCTATGACGCCCAAGCTAATCAATTTTTCCAAGCAGGCCTCTTTTTGCTCCCGGGAAATACTCTCTCTTTCCGGGTATTGCGAGGCCAATGTCAAGACATCCCGCATTTTACCCATATCCGCTATGAATTCCAGAACCTCATCCTCTTCACCTCCAAAAATCGCGTTCACCTCGCGATGCTCGTGTAGCGGGTTCCGCTGCACATTCGGTTCGGCTTTATCAAACTCTAGAACTTTTCCATCGATCAATGCTTGCACCTTGAACTTCAAAGCGAGACAGTTGTCCGCGTTATGCCCCCTTTCTCCCATATGGTATACGCACGTCCGGGTCTCATCATACCCGGGAAACCTTGGCGGGTGAGCTCTAGGTGGCTCTTTTGCAACTAAGCGATTCTCCAACAGCATGGGTAACAATTTGGATAAGGGTCGGGGTAGTGGAGTGAAAACAACTGGGTTCTTTTTTCCGAATTCCGGTGGTTTGGAAGCGGTCCGGGAGGACGTTCCCTGGGTAGGAATTGAAGGCGAGAAATTTATGGGCTTTGGCGGATTAGGGACAAAAGCTACTTCTCCGGTTTGCTCCCTAATATCCCTTCTCAAAGGGTATTGGCGTTTGAAAGGCGCCTCGGGTATCTTCTTTTCTCTTAATGCCCATTCGTGGCGCTCTGCCACCTTGATCGAGTGTGCAAATGTCTGACACCTAGAGATGTTCGGTTTGTCGAAAAATTCAAATGGAAGGGCCTTGAGAAAAAGGTCTATTAGTTCTTCTTCGGGACGGGTGGCTTTACCCGCACGCCCAACGCTCTCCATCTGCGGGCGTAGGCGCGAACGGCCTCGCTCTTTCCTTTTACGGTCCTTAAAAGGTCCTCCCTAGTTAGGGCGGTCAAAGTGTTAAACTTGTATTGCCGAAGGAACTCGTCTGCCGGTTTATCCCAATCGGCGAGCCTCTCTGGCTCCAATTCATTGAACCACGCCAGGGCTGCCCCAGATAGGCTCTCCCGGAAGGTGTTGACCAGTAACGGAATGTTGTCGGAGAACCGAGACATTCGGCGCAAGTAATACTTCAAGTTCGCCTTAGGACACCCGGTCCCATTATATCTCCTCACAAAGTCTGGTTCCTTGTAATCGGCGGGAACCTCTATCTTTTCGAACGGTGCAACCTTGTCGAACCTCGAGAGTTCATAACCCCGACTCGCCAAACATTCTTCGATCTTAGTAAGCCTTTTGATCTCCTCTTCCATTTTAAGGACCTGTTTCTCCTTTTTCTCCGGGTCAATCACAATGGGAGGATCTTTAAGCGGTCTCTCCGGATTCAAAGTGGGATTAGCGGCGGGCGCCGGATTAGCGTTCGCTCCATCGGATGACCCCGCGGGAGCTTGAGAACTAGGGTCAACGGGGTATCTCCCCTGGCTTGCAATCATCATTGCCTTCATCTCCGCCACCATTGTGGCGATCACATTCATTTGGTTCTCCGGATTACCCACACGAGGTGTGAGCTCTTCTTGTTCCATCCTTAATTTGCGCGTTTTGCTACGAGTCCTCGTATTTGTCACTCACCTGTTTTCAGAATATCAAATCAGTATGGGAAATATTAAGGATTGGAGACATTGATCTGTGGTAATTGACTTTTCTATATGTATGCATGAAATGCTCATAAAAGAAATAATACGTATTCATTACAAACCAAATTGTTCAAAAGTATCTAAAAGATAACAAATATGTAAAATCTAGATGGGGGAATGGATCTATCCAAGCCGGGGACGCTTCCACTCTTCTTGCTCTTCGATCCATCGGAATCCCACAAGTATGGGTCTTCTCCTTCTTCTGACATCCACTGCTCCGGATCCTCGGGAATGTACGGCTCTACTCCCGGTATGTACGGTACTATGTACTCTGGCTCATATGACTCCACTTCTTCAATCCGAGGAGATACGCACTCGGGTACATATGGCTCGACCGTTGATTGGCGATACCCCTTAAACTTCTGGATATACTCCTTGGAGGCCCCGTGAACGTTCATCTCGTCGTCCAAATAGTCCGGCCATTCAACTTGTTGTAGTGGGGAATTCTTCAAAGCGTGAAGAATAAGCTTGATCCGGGCCCGATACAACTCCTTTGTTTCCTTAGTGAGCTTTCCTCGTGTCATATCAAATGAGAAGATCCCGGGACAAACATCCGGTGGTATCTCTTGTAGAACTCCAAATTGCCTCACCACTCGAATGGGGTAATACGCCACAGCGCCGGTACATCCCAATAAGGGAATAGGGTTATCTTCAATACCCGAAATGCGAGCCTCTACGATCTTGGGCCAAGTCAAACGCCATCTAATATGCTCGGGTTTCAAATTGTCCAATAGCTCAACCCACTTTTTGAATGAGTATTTGGGTACAAGGGATTGACACTTAAGGAAGGATCTAAGAGGGTGAACGTGCTCATTGATCTCATAACACCCCACTCGGAGTTGGAAAGTTTTTATATGAGAGGTGAACCACAAGTGAAGTAATCCGCTAGACGCTTGGAAAACAGCCTTTTTTGAAGATTTGGAACGATTCGGGGAGAGAAAAGTCTCAGCTAAGATCATGTACGAATAATCCCAGCGACAACACGGTTGTCCGGCTATATGGGTTATGGAGGGGTCAAAAGTAGTTCTAGAAGTCGGGAATAGAACGAATGCAAAGAAAGCCAAGATAAACACCTTTCCCGATTTATGACCGATTTCGGTGGGTAGAGAGGAATAATTATCGAAAAGGAACGAGAAGGTGAATTTGTTGGAATTGGATTTGTAAACTTTTTCAATCTCGGAAGTTTTAAGGCGAAGGAAACTCGATAACGAACGAGTGGAGTCCATGTCCAAAGGGGGTTGAGCTATACGTTCTTCAAATTTGGCCCCGATAATAGCGGTATACTCCTCAAGCGTAGAGGTCAATTCCAATCCTCGAAAGTTGAATGTCATTGTTTGCGCGTCCCATGCCTTGGCTAGTGCTTGAATAAGCGCCGGTTGGTATTCCACTTTGATCAAATCTACAAGTCGTCCCAAACGTCCTTCCACATAGGCTTTGTTGACGATGTCGAGGCGATCCCACCATATAGCGAGTTCCTTGCGCGGTATTGGGATGACTTTGATGTCTCCATTCCCCATGATCTAAAAATGCAAAAATGATGATCCTAAAGTCAATTACCACAGTTTAATATGCATATGCATGTAATGTGATGCAAATGTGCTAACCAAATTCCATGTCATCTTTTGGTAACATGAGGGTCAACTACTCCCACTTGACCCAAATAAGCCAAATAGGGTAATTATGGACCAAATCTCACCCAAAGATGGCATGTAATTTGATTAGGATCGTTTAAGCGTAATCGGGGTAAAAAGTCGTTCACAAATTGACAACTCATGAAATTTACAAGTCTAATACAATAAAGTCGAAAGAGATAGAACATGATAGTATCTAGAGATGTTCGGACAATAAATGTCGATGAAGATACATAATAGACTCAAAATAAAATCTAGAAAATGCCCCAAAGTCCTACTAATCTAGACAATCGGAAAGGTATCCTCATCGGATGGAATCTCCACTATCTCGGGAAGCTTGATATCTTCTTCATCATCGGAGGATATGGTGATGACTTCATTCTTCTTGATCGGGGAGTGTTTTGGGGCCGTCTTGGTCGCACGTGGCTTCCTTGCCAACTTCATGTACAACTCCCAGATTCTTTCTTTCTCGCGCTCGAGTTCCAAATATCATCCACATCGGGTATAATCGCAACTCTCGCTACGGATGCGGTTCCGTCCGTTGAGCTCTCGTCCGTGAACAAATCCGAAAACTCGGAAAGTAGCGGGTACTCGGTCCTCGCGTCGCATGGTCCTCCGCTCCCATGTGAATACATCGGGTACGTCAACACGACCTCGGGGCGCCATCTATCCTAAAAAAGAAAATTGACCCTCAACCCCGATCACTTAAACGATCTTACAAATTGTGATGATATGTAATGAAAATGCATGATATGCAAAATTTAAATTTACAAGTTCAAAATAAAAATGGTAGAAAGCCTTACCAACCGATGTTACTCTCTTTTTTTTGTTTTTGGTTTTAGGTATACCAACCATCCATTTCACATGCGCATGAGACAAGTGAGGTTCAACTCTAAAGAAATCAAAAAGGCTCGGGTATGGACCTAAAGAGGCTCCCGCTATACAAAATCGATGGGCCGCCCACAAGCGCAATCAAACAACAAGTGGGTAGGACCATCAATCTTGCATAGCGAGCGGGATCAAATATGGTCAACCCAAGTGCAATCAAACACAAGAGCTTCGCATACCGATCCCTATCTATGGCGACCTAAAAGGTGATTTCGCGGCTCGGGTTTAGGCGCTTGTGTGTGCAATGTCGTGATCCTCGAAATATGCAAGACATGCACCACAATTTATATTCAAAACACCGCTTCAAAATTTGCATAAATAAACAAACAATCCAAAACTCCATATCTGCATAAAAAATGGTTAGCACAGACGCCACCCCTTATAACTCCCATCTGCATCAATATTTAACACTTTTTGTTATTAGACGTACCTCACCTTCAAGAGCATCTGCGGAAGACGAGGTTAGAAAACAATCAACATTTTTATCGGCTTAAGTCCTCTTGAATCTCCCCGGTGGAGTCGCCGGTCTGTCGCGACCCTCCGGAAATTTTTCCCGGGCGGAATAGGGCTAACGAGCCGATCCCTTAATTTTTTTTATAACCCCGGTTGTCGGCGGGGTATTTTTTAAGGATCGCGGGTCTCTCCCAAGACCCATTACTCGAATCGCGATGTCGGGTAAAATTTATCAAATATCGAAATTGACCTTGTGTGGTCGGGTGGCATGTGCGAGGTGTACATGCAATTTGGAGTCGCCACCGATCGATTTATTGGAAGGTACGATCGGAAAACCTTACCGAGCGATCGGGAGAAACCGTTCGGTTCCGCGAAAACCGGAGATTTTGGGTCCGGGGACTTGGTTATGCCAAATTTCATATTTGACTCCCTTTCGGTTACCGATGTTGATTGTTTTTCTAACCTAAGAATTCATACGGATGTAATATCGGGTGAGGTAGGCCCTTACAATTCTAAGTTTTTCCTGAGATGGGAATTTTCTATCCTAATCAATCACAATCAGCAAAAAATAATGCGCAATCAAAATCATTACAAGCAATCAAATCAATCAATCAAGGTTTGATATGTCTAAAATGACCCTATCGGCCCATACAAAAATCAATTTTGGGTGTCGGGGTGATTTGGTAAGAATTTGGGGCGGAAGGCCCACAAGGGTAGAATGGTCATTTTTGGGAGTTCGGGACTCGAAAATCATAAAATTGGGGTCGGGCCAGTTGAATGTGGCCATTTCCCATTTTTTGTGATTTTATGGAATTTTTCTAATTTTTTCTAATTTTTTGGAATTTTCTTTTATTTTTCAAAAATATTGTAAATTTTCCGGATCGAAATTAATCGACCCTCGTAGTCTCAAAAATTTTCGATCCAGACTTTATGAGTCCCGAATCGATCTACAAATTTTTAGAAATTTTTTATGAAAATCTGGGAATTTTTATGAATTTTCTAAGTATTTTTACAATTTTTTTGGATTTTTGGAAATTTCTTTTTATTTTTTTATTATTTTTTTATTAATAGACCGGACCGGCTCAACCCGGTCAACGACCGGTCAACCCGGTCCGACCGCCCGCAGACCACTCATCACCCAAAACGACGACGTCCCCTATTTATGTAATATTTTTTTGATTTTCTAATATTAATTCCTAATATTCAAATATACAAAAAAGGAATGGACGGCCGAGATCAATTCAAGATTTAATCTCAGCCGTCGACTCACCCTCAGATAGAAACGGCGACGTCTCGGCCTTCTACGCAAAAACGACGTCGCCTCCGGTTATTAAAGGACGGACGGTCTTGATCTAATCTAAATTTGATCCGGGCCGTCTATTCGCTCAAGTATAAAACGACGCCGCATAGCCTTATTGAACGAACGGTCAAGATCTAACCTAGATCTAATCTCGGCCGTTCGTCCTATTCTTACCAAAACGACACCGTATGAATTAAACACTCGGACGGTCGCGATTGAACCTATGATCTAATCCCGACCGTTCATTCCCTCTGAAGCCTAAAACGACGTCGCATGCATTGGCTAAAACGGCACCGTTTCACTATTTTTTATTTCTATCTAATATATCAAATTTTTGAAAATACAAAAATACGATCCGACGGTCCCGAATCAAATCTACCTATTAATGCGGACCGTTGGATCGGATCCGAGTCGGCTCACTCGCGCCAACGGCCGAGCCGACTCGGATCCAAGCTAGACCAATCGACGAGCGACACCTAAGCATGTTTGACTCGCCGACCGCCACGTCGACATCTTCTTCAACCTCTCGACGACACAGCAATGGACGGCCAGAATGATTCCGGCGAGATCTAACGGCGAGATCTCGCCGGAATGACACAAGACCACCACCGGACTACTCGACTCGACTTCCTCTACAACATATCCAAGAATCAAGCAATTTCATCCGCAGGATCAACACTATTCTAGCTCGCACGGTATAAATCTTGCCGAACAAAATATCTCAACTCGGGGCATAACTATGCGATTCAAGCTTCAGACAAGTTAATATTGAGTTAAGAAGACTTACCTTGGGCTCCGATTGAGCCCGGAGTTGCCAGATTTGCCTGGCCGGAGTCCCGGCCAGGCCGCGACCGGGTTGGAGGCTCAACTTGATGTAACAGGGAAAGACCGATGCAAAATAACAATGCGATCGTGGTTAGTGAAGTTCAAGGATGAAAACGCCCACACTAATTGAAGAGATCATGCTCGCAGAAGTAAGATGCCATGCGTGTGCAGTAGAAGGAAGTGAAGCTCGACTTACCGATTCGGGCGGTGTCGGGCGGCGATATTGGCGGCGATCGCTTCCTTGAACTTCGGACGAGCTTCTGGAAGTGATTTCGAGGCTTGTGGTGGTCCGGATTGGCCGGCCGGACGATGCACGGTTCGGACTCCGACGAGCGACGATAACGATCTCTGGACCTTCTCGCTCTACTCTCTCTCTCTCTATTCTAGTGCGTGATGAACCGAATGAGCCTCTTTCTTTAATCTGGAACCTTCTCGCCTTTTATACTCACTTTTCAAAAACGCGTGTGCGGACGAGAGCTTCGCCGACTATGATTCACGTGCGGTCACGTGATTTATGGCCGCCGGACGGTGACGGAATCGTTAAGATTCCGTCCAATGTCCGTTAGATCTCCGGTCGAGCTCAAACGAACACCGCTTTCCCTTGTTTTCAAAAATGTTGACTTTTCGGACCACCGTGCCTTTGACCGCCGATTCAGCCGTGCTCCGGCGACGATTGGTCACGCCGAAGGTGGTGATCGACTGAGCTCGACCCGAACATGAAAAACCCCAAGTCAATTGGTTTAATTAGTATCGAATTGGACATCAATTTGATCGTTGAAGTTCGCCGCCCAAATCTGCATATTTGCGCGATTCTGTGAGGAAGACGAAGTACTGTTCGGGACCGGTCCGACCGGTCCGACCGGCGGTCGGACCCGTCCGAAACGGTTGAGACAGTAAATCGCATAGAATTTTCAAAATTAGTTGAAATTGAGTGGGGATTTTTGCAATTAAATTTCAAAATTGAACTTAGGGGCCTGAATTCTATATAAAAATATGATTTTGCCCAATAGTTCATGTCAATTTGCACAAAAACCCCAAAATTTTCTATTTGTCCAAATTAGGGAAATGTTCAATTGGATGTCAATTTGACCAAATTGGACTACGAGACCTATGCCAATTGATTTGAAATGTATGAAAACATAGAGGAACGGTCCAATTTTACCATGATAGTCCCTCAATTAAAAGTAATTTCAAAATTGGCCAATTGAGGGGCTAAATTGCAAACATTTTGGGGATTTTGTGCAATCTGTGCAATTCGCGCAATTTAGGGTGCAATTGTTCAAATTGAAGTTCAAAGGGACCACAATTGAATGTCTAGACTCTAAATGTGCAAAAAGTGCAAATAAAAAGACTCAATTATTATTTTTTATGCAAATTCAACTCTAGACATAGTGAAGAAACACCTAAAATTGAACTTAATTTTCAATTTTTCTTGAGGTCAATATGAAAATGGAATTAAAATAAAAATATTGAATATTTTTGTGTATTTTTGTGACCTCGAAAGGTATTTTTTATGCATTTTCTAATATTTTCCTATTTTCCGAAAATAAAAAAAAGTGAAAAATATGAAAAATATTTTTTGTTCCAAATTGGTTCCTTATGCTTGGCCAAGGCTTCCAATGTTGATTTTTCAATTTTTTATTTTTTTGTGAATTTTTAATGAATTTTGGAAAATAAAACTAAAGAAAACTGACTAAAAATTCAGGTGTCAACATTCACCCTTGTAACAAAGGGGTTTCACCTATTTAAAATGGGTCCGACTATCCAATGGGGGTTCATCATTTAAAAAAGGGGGCAGATCGGCTTTCGTCTCTCCAGCTACTCACCGTCTGAAAGGGGAGGTTCACCCTTGTAACAAAGGGGTTTCACCTATTTAAAAGAGATTGGCTATCCTCTATGCGGGGACTCACCATCTAAAAAGCAAATCGTCTTTCGTCTCTCCAGCTACTCACCGTCCGAGGGGGAGGTTCACTCTTGTAACAAAGGGGTTTCACCTATTTAAAAGAGATTGGCTATCCTCCATGCGGGGACTCACCGTTTAAAAAGCAGATCGGCTTTCGTCTCTCCAGCTACTCACCGTCCGAGAGGGTGTCATCTGAGGACCTAGGTTGACTAGTGTACCTACGGAGCTCAAACCCTATTTCAAATTTTCAAATAAGCAGATCGGTTTTCGTCTCTCCCGGCTACTAACCGTCCGAGAGGGTGCCATCCGAGGACCTAGGTTAACTAGTGTACCTACAGAGCTCAAACCCTATTTCAAATTTTCAAATAAGCAGATCGGTTTTCGTCTCTCCAGCTACTCACCATCCGAGAGGGTGCCATCTGAGGACCTAGGTTGACTAGTGTACCTACGAAGCTCTAACCCTATTTCAAATTTTCTAAAAAGCGGATCGGTTTTCGTCTCTCCAGGCTACTCACCGTCCGAGAGGGTGCCATCTCGAGGACCTAGGTTGACTAGTGTACCTCGCAGAGCTCAAACCCTATTTCAAATTTTCAAATAAGCAGATCGGTTTTCGTCTCTCCAGCTACTAACCGTCCGAGAGGGTGCCATCTCGAGGACCTAGGTTGACTAGTGTACCTACGAGCTCAAACCCTATTTCAAATTTTCAAATAAGCGAGATCGGTTTTCGTCTCTCCAGACTACTCATCGTGCGAGAGGGTGTCATCTGAGGACCTAGGTTGACTAGTGTACCTACGGAGTTCAAACCCTATTTCAAATTTTCAAATAAGCAGATCGGTTTCCGTCTCTCCAGCTACTCACCGTCCGAGAGGGTGCCATCCGAGGACCTAGGTTGACTAGTGTACCTACAGAGCTCAAACCCTATTTCAAATTTTCAAATAAGCAGATCGGTTTTCGTCGCTCCAGCTACTAACCGTCCGAGAGGGTGCCATCCGAGGACCTAGGTTAACTAGTGTACCTACAGAGCTCAAACCCCATTTCAAATTTTCAAATAGAGGATCCGAGGACCTGGGGATGCCGGAAGACCTGCAGAAAATTCAAGTTAATCAAATCTTTAAAATGTAACTTTTCCGAGGATTTGGGATCGCCAATGAGCCTGCAGAAAGTTCAATCAAACATTATCAGAATGGCAATTCTAAGTTCTGGGGAGAAACTTAAGAATTCTTAAACAAATTTTCAAAGTGTATTTGCGAAGGAAATGTATCCAATCATAAGTTCACATTTTCATTGGGGATGGATTTTGAATGATACATCCTGAGTGTTCTACAAAAAGGTTGTTTTAGAAGTTTTTCAAAAGGGTTTTCCTTCATCCAAGAGGGCTTCTCACCATTTGGGAAGGCTTTTCTTAAAATTCAAATCTGCTCACAGAAAACCTAACCTTGAGGTTTCGGGATCATTCGATATGCATACAATCCGACTAATCGTAGAAGGCATTTTAAAAGGGACCGTAATTCAGGCCAGGTCAAAGGCTTATCAAAGGATATTCATTTTGAGGTTTAGAAATGAATTTTGATCAGAAATAGCTTCTTCAGGTCTACAAGTCAAGAACCCCGAAGACACGATAAGACAGGATTGTACTTACCTCTTTAAGCGGTAGCTTCCTGCATGATTTTTTACATCAACCTGAAACACCTCTCGGATCGGAAAAGTTTTGGTGATATGTTGTATCTTGGCTCAAGGTGGGCTCTTTAAGAATGGCCATATTTTTAAAGAGGGGTGAACTTTGGTGATCACCTTGACATTCTTCCAGCATTCATTTGCTTTTTGCAATAGATTCACAATCGTTCTTTCTTCAATGATTTTGAGGATTTTCCTCTTTTCATCTTGATGATTTTTTCTTCAGAATTCGCCCCTTTTCGGGGTGCTCTTTTCCTGGGCTTTGGCCTTGCTTTTACCAGGCACTTTGCTTTTTCTTACCCTTTCATTCTTCATCCTTTTTCGCATTGAGTGGTTCTTTTGAGACCAGTATCAAAAATTCTTCCGATCATGCTTTTTGACTCATTGCTGGTAATTCCTTTCTTTTGCCCGAGTGTGGGGAGGTGATCACCAACAAGGGTTTAGAAATGAATATTTAATGGCTCAAATTGGCTTTTCAAAGGGTAAGTGTTTGGGGATATAGAAATGAAATGCTTTTCTTCACTTTGAGGTGTTCCGAGTCTTTGCTAGAAATCACCTGAAGCTATCACAAAAAGATTGATACAAGTTAGCACAATGAAGTCTTACCTGATCTTTTCTCCAAGGAATCATCCAATGAACCTTCGAATATGTCCCAGTGTAGGGTGGTTCTTGACGGGGTTATATTCAGAAAATTCTCCCTTTTGGTTCGGATTGGTTGTCAAGGGACATAAATGTGTGTGGATAATTTTGAAATGGAAATGCCTTTCATCATTTCAATCCATGTAATCACCGCGAATGACCCCTACGTCCCGAGGTTAAGTTCTTTCGCTCTGTCACTCTCACTCATCACTCAAGTGTATCAAGGACGTGTTTGAGGATAATGTTTGCCTCTTTTCATCTGAAGGATCATTCTTTCGAAAAACTTTCAAAGCATGCCCTTTTTATAGAGACTCGTGGCGTTTCATAAAAAAATTCATCATTCGCAAAATGTTCTCATCAAAGATAATATTCAAAAGATGTTTCTGTAATTTGTAAGGAATATTTCTTTGAAAGGGCTTTGTAGCTTCACGAATCCAAAAAAATTTTAAATTTTTAAGCATGACAGTGTAATGAAAATACTTTGTAAAGAAGAGAACCTCAAACCTGTCTTCTTCAAATATTGACTTCTGTCCCCTGTAAAAAACAAAAGGAAACAATCGATTCGGGACATTTAAAATTTTAAGTTCCGAAGCGATTTCTTCTTGTCTCCTTCGGACGTTGACTCCCGTTTCCTGTAAAAACAAAAGGAATCGATCAGTCAAAGATATTCAAAATTTCAAATCCCGAAGCGACTTCTTTCTACCTCCTTCGGATGTTGACTCCCGTTTCCTGTAAAAACAAAAGGAATCAATTAGTCAAAGATATTCAAAATTTCAAATCCCGAAGCGACTTCTTTCTACCTCCTTCGGATGTTGACTCCCGTTTCCCGTAAAAACAAAAGGAAACCATCAGTTAAAGATATTCAAAATCTGTAATCCAAAGTAACAGATAACTTCCCTGTTTTGATCAATTGCTCTGCAAAGCTCTTCACGATTCCCAGTCCACCTACAAAATACAGACATATGCAAATGCATGTATGCAAATGTCATGCGAATGCAAAATCTTATGTGACTCAGATCTGTCCATCAATCGTTACGAAGCTCAATTTATTTCAAGAGAAATATCTCTTCACGGCATCCGAATTTCTTGGACTTGTCAATTCTTACGCATCCATGTTTACAAGTATAAGAGCTCCCCGGATAAGACCTTCGAATCACGTAGGGGCCTTCATAATTTGGCATGAACTTGCCTCCTGGATGTTGGGCATTTGGGAGCATTTTCTTCACAACTAGCATCCCCTGTTTCAAAATTTCGGGCTTGACCTTCCTGTTAAAAGCTACGGCTACTTTTCGATAACTTTGACCATGACAGATAGCCCTTAATCGCCTTTCATCAATCAAATTCAATTGTTCGTGTCTCTGCCGGTCCCACTCATCTTCTATGAGTTCTACCTGAGACAAGATCCTTAAAGAGGGGATTTCCACCTCTACCGGTAGGATCGCTTCCATACCGTATACCAAAGAATAGGGAGTTGCCCCAGTTGAAGTACGAATTGAAGATCGGTAGGCCATGAGAGCATATGGCAATCTTTCATGCCAATCTCTATATTTCTCAGCAGTTTTAGCTAATATCTTCTTGATGTTTTTGTTCGCCGCTTCCACAGCTCCATTCATTTGTGGACGGTAAGGTGAAGAGTTAAGGTGTCGTATCTTAAATTGTTCCAATAGTTGATTGACAACCTTATTGTTCAAATTTGAGCCATTGTCTGTAATGATGGCTTTTGGTACTCCATATCTTGAGATGATATCTCGCTTGATGAATTTGGCCACGCTGTTCGCAGTGACATTGGCATACGAGCTAGCTTCAATCCATTTGGTGAAGTAGTCAATAGCCACTAGAATAAAACGATGTCCGTTGGAGGCATTTGGGTTGATAGGGCCAATCATATCAATTCCCCACATGCGAGAATGGCCGGGTTCGACATTTGATGTAGCTCGGTTGGCGGTGCATTTATCCTGTCGCCGTACACTTGGCATTGATGACAGGTTCTAACATGCTGGTTGCAATCCGACTCGATAGTCATCCAAGAATACCCGAGTCTCATGATCTTCTTAGCGAGGAGGTGGCCATTCATATGCGGTCCGCATTCCCCTTCATGAATCTCTTTCATAATAAGATTTGCTTCTTTCGAGTTAACGCACCTCGGCAGGACCGAGTCAAAGGATCTTTTGTATAGGATCTGTCCGCTGAGGAAAAATTTAGATGCCATCTTGCTTATGTACTTTTTATCTTCTGGTTGACTGTCCTGCGGGAATTCGCCCTTCATGAGTGTTGACACCTGAATTTTTTAGTCGATTTTCTTTAGTTTTATTTTCCAAAATTCATTAAAAATTCACAAAAAAATAAAAATTATAAATTCAACATTGGAAGCCTTGGCCAAGCATAAGGAACCAATTTGGAACAAAAAATAATTTTTCATGTTTTTCGCATTTTTTTTAATATTTTCGAAAATAGGAAAATACTTGAAAAATTCATAAAAAATACTTTTCGAGGTCGCAAAAATACAGAAAAATGTTCAATATTTTTGTTTTAATTCCCTTTTAATATTGACCTCAAGAAAAATCAAAAATTGAGTTTAATCTTAGGCGTTTCTTCACAATGCCTAAGGTTGAATTTGCATAAAAAATACCAATTGAGTCTTTTTATTTGCAATTTTTGCACATTTGGAGTCTAGACATTCAATTGTGGTCCCTTTGAACTTCAATTTGGTCAATTGCACCCTCAATTGCACGAATTGCGTGAATTAGACAAGAATTCCCAAATTTTTTGCAATTAAGTCCCTCAACTTTACAATTTTTGAAATTACTTTCAATTGGGGAACTTTCTATACACAATTGGACTACCCCTAAGGTTTTTGAACATTATGAATCGATTGGGATAGGTCTCATGATCCAATTTGGTCGAATTGACGCTCAATTGAACATTTCCCCAATTTGGGATTTTAGAAAAATTTGGGGTTTTTGTGCAAATTGATAAGAAATTTTGGGCAAAATCACATTTTTATGTAGAATTCAGGCCCCTAAGTCCAATTTTGAAGTTTAATTGCAAAAATCCTCACTCAATTTCAATTAATTTTGAAAATTCTACGTGATTTCTTATGCGAACCGGTTCGGACCGGTCGGGATCTTGGTCGGACCGGCTGAACCGGTCCGAATGATATCATCTCCTTCATCGAGCTTGTGCATTTTGCAGGTTTGCGAGCTGGATTTCAATGGACAAATTGGAGGTCAATATGACCATAATTGAATCAATTAACTTGGGGCTTTTGATCCTCGGGTCTAGGGCTGTCGATTGCCACGGCAAGACGGCCAATGGCCGCGAGCACGGCGAAATCGCCGGTCAAAGGTGGCGGTATCCGAAAGTCAACAAATCCCCAAACCGTGTCAAATCTATGCTCGTTTGTGGCAAATTGGAGGACTAACGGACGGGGACGGAATCCTAATCGATTCCGTCACCGTCCGGCGGTCCATTTGGCACGTGTTGCCACGTGCGAAGCATCACCGACTCAAGCACCGGACGCGCGCAAATTCAAATCCGAGTATAAAAGGAACAAGAAGATTCCGGGACTAGAAAGGAGGAGGCTCATTGGTGCTCGTCCAAGAACCGAATAGAGAGAGAAAGCGAGAGAGTTAGAGAGAGACGCTCTCGGGCGACGTCTTCGCGGAGTTCAACTCGGAAGCGCACGACTTCAGCCCGGCGAATCCAGGCCAAATCGGCGCGGCGGATCATCACCGGAACTCCCTCCAAGCTCGGGCGAGTTGATCGCACCAGCTCGGTCCGCTTGAATCGTCCAAATCGGGTGAGTCGAACTTCCTCTCTCATCTTTGTGCATCAATGGCATCACACGGTTTCGAGCACGATCCTTGAAATTATTTTGTGCGTTTTTGTTCTGGAACCTTACTAATCATGTTCGCATATCTTCTTTGCATCGATCTTACCCGAAATACATGAGTCGAGCCTCCCATATCCCTCGGTGCGGCCGAACACCGGCCAGGCTTTTCTAGCCTTTCCGAACTCGATCCGAGTTCGAGGTAAGCCTTCTCGACCTCCCGTGATGTGATTTTGTGAAGGAATTGGTCTATCTTGCTCTATATTGCTCGATCGAAGTTTGCAATGTCGCGATTGTGCATAGTCCGGTTCTCGAGATTTAGTTAATGATTTCATTTGATTTTGATATATGTGAAACTGGAGGTCTAGATGAGTCGATAGGAGTTGGTTTCGTGAGATTTGGTCGGAGATTCACCGTTGGATCGTCGCCGGAAGCTTCCGGCCGTCCATTCCGTCATAGTCGCGAGGTTGAAGACGACCGATGTGGCTCGGTCAAAGTAGTCAACGTCCACGTGTCGAATCCCCATTGGTCCACCCCGGATCCGAGTCGGCTCGGCCGTTGGCGCGAGCGAGCGGCTCGGACGCGATCCGACGGCTAGGATAATTCGCCTAGTTTGATTTATGACCGTCGGATCGTTATTTTGTATTTTCGGATATTAGGTATATTAGTTAGAAAATAAAAGAAATCAAAAACGTTGCCGTTTAGCTTAGGAATGAACGGCGTCGTTCTATGCATTTGAAGGTTGAACGGTTCAGATTTAGTCTAGAATAGATCCCGGCCGTTCGAGTTTTTTAGTTGATGCGGCGTCGTTTTATAGCTAGGTGGAGCGACGGCTAGGATTAGTTTGAGAATCAATCGTGGCCGTCTATCAAATGTGCGATGCGATGTCGTTTTGATTAGTGATGAGTTAACGGTTGAGATCGAGTCATAGGATTTAATCGTAGCCGTTCGTCCATTTTTGACTGATGCGGCGTCGTTTTAGGGACATAGCCAAACACGTCGTCGTTTTGATCTTGGGCACACCGACGGCTGAGATTGATCCAGGAGTTGATCTCGGCCGTCCGTTCTATTTTAGTATATTCGAATATTAGGAATAGATATTAGAAAATCGAAAATAAATAGAAAATGCATATGCGGTGTCGTTTTGGTGTTGTAGGCGGGTTTGTGAGCGGTCGGACCGGGTTGACCGGTCGTTGACCGGGTTGACCCGGTCCGGTTTAATAATAAAAAAAATAATAAAAAAATAAAAAGAAAATTTCCAAAAATCCAAAAAAATTGTAAAAATACTTAGAAAATTCATAAAAATTCCCTGATTTTCATAAAAAATTTTCTAAAATTTGTAGATCGATTCGGGACTCATAAAGTCTGGATCGAAAATTTTTGAGACTTCGAGGGTCGATTAATTTCGATCCGGAAAATTTCCAATATTTTTTAAAAATAAATAAAAATTCCAAAAAATAGAAAAAATTAGAAAAATTCAAGAAAATCACAAAAAATGAGAAATGGCCACATTCAACTGGCCAAATCGAAATTTTGTGATTTTCGGGTCCCGAACCCCAAAAAATGACCATTCTACCCTTCCGGGCCATTCGCCCCCAAATTTTTACCAAATCACCCCGATACCCAAAATTGATTTTTGTGTGGGCCGATAGAGCCATTTTAGACATATCAAACCTTGATTGATTGATTTGATTGCTTGTAATGATTTTGATTGTACATTATTTTTTTTGATTGTGATTGATTAGGATAGAAAAATCCCATCCGTATGAATACTTAGATTTTTTAGGACCTACCTCATCTTATATCGCATCTCGCATGAAATCTTAGGTTAGAAAAACAATCAACATCGGTAACCGAAAGGGCGTCAAATATGAAACTTGGCGTAACCAAATCCCCGGACCCAAAATCTCCGGGTTTCGCGGAACCGAACGGTTTCTCCCGACCGCTCGGTAAGGTTTTCCGATCGTACCTTCCAATAAATCGATCGGTGGCGACTCCAAATTGCATGTACATCTCGCACATGCCACCCGACCACACAAGGTCAATTTCGATATTTGAAAAATTTTACCCGACATCGCGATTCGAGTAATGGGTCTTGGGAGAGACTCGCGATCCCACATATATATGCCTATAAAAGGAGGGGATCGGCTCGTTAGCCCTATTCCACCCCCGGGAAATGAGGGAATTTCCGGGAGGGTCGCGACAGACCGGCGACTCCACTGGGGAAACTTTAAGAGGATTTAAGCCGATAAAAATGCTGATTGTTTTCTAACCTCGTTTTCTGCAGATGCTCTTGAAGATGAGGTACGTCCACTAACAAAAAAGTGTTAAATGTTGATGCAGATGGGAGTTATAAGGGGTGGCGTCTGTGCTAACCATTTTTGATGCAGATATGGAGTTTTGGATTGTTTGTTTATTTATGCAAATTTTGAAGCGGTGTTTTGAATATAAATTGTGGTGCATGTCTTGCATATTTCGAGGATCACGACACTGCACACACAAGCGCCTAAACCCGAGCCGCGAAATCACCTTTTAGGTCGCCATAGATAGGGATCGGTATGCGAAGCTCTTGTGTTTGATTGCACTTGGGTTGACCATATTTGATCCCGCTCGCTATGTAAGATTGATGGTCCTACCCACTTGTTGTTTGATTGCGCTTGTGGGCGGCCCATCGATTTGTATAGCGGGAGCCTTTTAGGTCCATACCCGAGCCTTTTTGATTTTTTTAGAGTTAAACCTCACCTGTCTCATGCGCATGTGAAATGGATGGTTGGTATACCTAAAACCAAAAACCAAAAAAGAGTAACATCGGTTGGTAAGGCTTTCTACCCTTTTTATTTTGAACTTGTAAATTTAAATTTTGCATATCATACATTTCCACTACATATCATCACAATTTGTAAGATCGTTTAAGTGATCGGGGTTGAAAGTCAAATTTTCCTTTTTAGGATAGATGGCGCCCCAAAGTCGTGTTGATGCACCCGATGTATTCACCCGGGAGCGGAGGACCATTCGACGCGAGGACCGAGTACCCGCTACATTCCGAGTTTTCGGATTTGTTCACGGACGAGAGCTCAACGGACGGAACCGCATCCGTAGCGAGAGTTGCGATTATACCCGATGTGGACGATATTTGGAGCTCGAGCGCGAGAAAGAAAGAATCGGGAATTGTACATGAAGTTGGCGAGGAAGCCTCATGCTACCAAGACGGCCCCAAAACATTCTCCGATTAAGAAGAAGGAAATTATCACCATATCCTCTGATGATGAAGAAGATATCAAGCTTCCCGAGATAGTAGAGATTTCATCGGACGAGGATACCATTCCCACTGTCTAGATTAGTACGACTTTGGGGCATTTTCTAGGTTTCATTATATTTTGAGTCTATTATGTACTTTCATCGACATTTATTGTCCGAACATCTCTAGATACTGTCATGTTCTATCTTTTTGACTTTATTGTATTAGACTTGTAAATTTCATGAGTTGTCAATTTGTGAACGACCTTTTTACCCCGATTACGCTTAAACGATCCTAATCAAATTACATGCCATCTTTGGGTGAGATTTGGTCCATAATTACCCTATTTGGCTTATTTGGGTCAAGTGGGAGTAGTTGACCCTCATGTTACCAAAAGATGACATGGAATTTGGTTAGCACATTTGCATTACATTACATGCATATGCATATTAAACTGTGGTAATTGACTTTAGGATCATCATTTTTGCATTCTTAGATCATGGGGAATGGAGACATCAAAGTCATCCCAATACCGCGCAAGGAACTCGCTATATGGTGGGATCGCCTCGACATCGTCAATAAAGCCTATGTGGAAGGACGTTTGGGACGACTTGTAGATTTGATCAAAGTGGAATACCAACCGGCGCTCATTCAAGCACTAGCCAAGGCATGGGACGCGCGAACAATGACATTCAACTTTCGAGGATTGGAATTGACCCCTACGCTTGAGGAGTATACCGCTATTATCGGGGCCAAATTTGAAGAACGTATAGCTCAACCCCCTTTGGACATGGATTCCACTCGTTCGTTATCGAGTTTCCTTCGCCTTAAAACTTCTGAGATTGAAAAAGTTTACAAGTCCAATTCCAACAAATTCACATTCTCGTTCCTTTTCGATAATTATTCCTCTCTACCCACTGAAACCGGTCATAAATCGGGAAAGGTGTTCATTTTGGCTTTCTTTGCATTCGTTCTATTCCCGACTTCTAGAACTACTTTTGACCCCTCCATAACCCATATAGCCGGACAAGCATGTTGTCGCTGGGATTATTCGTACATGATCTTAGCTGAGACTTTTCTCTCCCTGAATCGTTCCAAATCTTCAAAGAAGGCTGTTTTCCAAGCGTCTAGTGGATTACTCCACTTGTGGTTCACCTCTCATATAAAAACTTTCCAACTCCGAGTGGGGTGTTATGAGATCAACGAGCACGTTCACCCTCTTAGATCCTTTCTTAAGTGTCAATCCCTTGTACCCAAATACTCATTCAAAAAGTGGGTTGAGCTATTGGACAATTTGAAACCCGAGCATATTAGATGGCGTTTGACTTGGCCCAAGATCGTAGAAGCTCGCATTTCGGGTATTGAAGATAACCCTATTCCCTTATTGGGATGTACCGGCGCTGTGGCGTATTACCCCATTCGAGTGGTGAGGCAATTTGGAGTTCTACAAGAGATACCACCGGATGTTTGTCCCGGGATTTTCTCATTTGATATGACACGAGGAAAGCTCACTAAGGAAACAAAGGAGTTGTATCGGGCTCGGATCAAGCTTATCCTTCATGCTTTGAAGAACTCCCCGATGCAACAAGTTGAGTGGCCGGATTATTTGGATAATGAGATGAACATTCACAGAGCTTCCAATGAGTATATCAAGAAGTTTAAGGAGTATCGCCAATCAATGGTAGAGCCATATGTACCCGAGTGCGTATCTCCTCGGATTGAAGAAGTAGAGTCATATGAACCAGAGTACATAGTACCATATGTACCGGGAGTAGAACCGTACATTCCCGAAGATCCAGAGCAGTGGATATCGGAAGACGGAGAAGACCCATACTTGTGGGATTCCGATGGACCAGAAGAGCAAGAAGAGTGGAAACGCCCCCGACTTGGATAGATCCATTCCCCCATTTAGATTTTACATATTTGTTATCTTTTAGATACTTTTGAACAATTTGGTTTGTAATGAATACATACTATTTCTTTTATGAGCATTTCATGCATACATATAGAAAAGTCAATTACCACGGATCAATGTCTCCAATTCTTAATATTTCCCATACTGATTTGATATTCTGAAAACAGGTGAGTGATAAATACGAGGACTCGCAGTAAAACGCGCAAGTTAAGGATGGAACAAGAAGAGCTCGCACCTCGTGTGGGTAATCTGGAGAATCAAATGAATGTGATCGCCACAATGGTGGCGGAGATGAAGGCAATGATGATTGCAAGCCAGGGGAGATACCCCGTTGACCTTAATTCTCAAGCTCCTGCGGGGCCATCCGATGGAGCAAACGCTAATCCGGCGCCCGCCGCCAATCCAACTCCGAATCCGGAAAGACCGCCTAAGGATCCTCCCATTGTGATTGACCTGGAGAAAAAGGAGAAGCAAGTCCTCAAAATGGAAGAGGAAATTAAGAGGCTCGCTAAGATCGAAGAGTGTTTGGCGAGTCAAGGTTATGAGCTCTCGAGATTCGACAAGGTTGCACCGTTCGAAAAGATAGAGGTTCCTGCTGATTACAAGGAGCCGGACTTTGTAAGAAGATATAATGGGACCGGGTGTCCCAAGGCGCACTTGAAGTATTACTTGCGTCGAATGTCGCAGTTCTCCGACAACATTCCACTACTGGTTAACACTTTCCAGGAAAGCCTATCTGGGGCAGCCCTAGCGTGGTTCATTGAATTGGAGCCAGAGAGGCTCGCCGATTGGGATAAACCGGCAGACGAGTTCCCGCGGCAATACAAGTTTAACACTTTGACCGCCCTAACTAGAGAGGACCTTTTAAGGACAGTAAAAGGAAAGAGCGAGGCCGTTCGCGCCTACGCCCAGAGATGGAGAGCACGGGCTGTGCAAGTAAAACCGCCTGTCCCGGAAGATGAACTAATAGATCTGTTTCTCAAGGCCCTTCCGTTTGAATTTTTCGACAAGCTGAACACCTGCGGGTGTCGGACATTTGCACACCCGATCAAGGTGGCGGAGCGTCATGAGTGGGCATTAAGAGAAAAGAAGATACCCGAGGCGCCTTTCAAACGCCAATACCCTTTGAGAAGGGATATTAGGGAGCAAACTGGAGAAGTAGCCTTTGTCCCTAACCCGTCAAAGCCCGGAAATTTCTCGCCTTCAATTCCTACCCAAGGAACGTCCTCCTGGACTACTTCCAAACCACCGGAATTCAGAAAAAAGAACCCAGTTGTTTTTACCCCACTACCCCGACCCTTATCCAAATTGTTACCCATGTTATTGGAAAATCGCTTAGTTGCAAAAGAGCCACCTCGAGCTCACCCGCCAAGATTTCCCGGGTATGATGAGACCCGGACGTGCGTATACCATATGGGAGAAAGGGGGCATAACGCGGATAACTGTCTCGCTCTGAAATTCAAGGTGCAAGCATTGATCGACGGAAAAGTTCTGGAATTTGATAAAGCCGAACCGAATGTGCAGCGGAACCCGCTACCCGAGCATCGTGAGGTGAACGCGATCTTTGGAGATGAAGAGGAAGAGGTTCTGGAGTTCATAGTGAATATGGATAAAATGCGGGATGTCTTGACATTAGCCTCGCAATACCCGGAAGGAGAGAGTATTTCCCGGGAGCAAAAAGAAACTTGCTTGGAAAAATTAATTAGCTTGGGCGTCATAGGAAGAATGGAAAATGTCGCTTTCAAGGGAACCTACGTGGCGGTAAACATGCTGTCCGAGGAGTTCGCAATGAAACCTACGAGGGGAGCTCTTTTGAAAATACCCTCGGGATATTTGATGAGCGTCAAAGATGGTCAAGAAATTGAAGAGATAGACGAATATGAAGTCCGTCCTGGATAAGGCCCGCCGAGGCGACAGGAGATTTTTGCGAGAAAGCCCTAGAGAGGGGCGAAATAGTTGATAACCCGGGGGAAGATAGTGGTGGGTACAACTTTAAAGTGCTATATTCGGCGCCCCCGAGTTTCTTTGTTGACTCTGGAGATGTAGTCCCCGATGGGTGGGGTGGAATGGATGACCCCACAAGCGATGAATTTGTGGGAACGATCGATGAAGTTAAGGACCAAGCGGCTCCTCGGAATGAACAGGAGAATCGAGAGGTCGATATGCGACTTTCTAATCTGAGACGCACATGCGTCATTTAACAACTATGGTAGCAGATTTATCGCAATCGACAACCAAAAGGAATACTATGGCGATAGAAGAAAGCATGCAGATTCCGGAGATACGGCGGACCATGGAGACACAGAATCGAAAGATCGCTCTACTTCAAGAGCAAGGAGATGACGTGTCGAGGAAAATGGATGAGTTGAAGGAGCTGATTACGCCACTTACTCAAGCAAGAAACGTCCCGCCTCAAGGTGTGAACCCGAGAGTGGTCTTCCGCACGAAGTATAATGGCGCCGGGTGTCCTCTCGGCGCATGTCTCATACTATCTTCGCCAAATGGTTGGCCACCAAGAAGATGACGAAACACTGATTCGGAACTTTGGACAAAGTTTAACGGGCCTCGCGCTGGTATGGTTTCAATCAATCGATCTAGACTGGGTCCCGAGCTGGGAGGATTTATCAGAACACTTCATACGACACTTTGAAGCTGGAATCGGAGGTTATTTCACTAAGGCTAATCTGTTGAATATCCGGAAAGGTGAAGATGAGAGTTTTGAGCTCTTTGCAAGAAGGTGGAAGAAACACGCCGTGATGGTGCAACCGCCGTTGTCGGAGAGAGAAATGCTGGAGTTTGTACTAAAGTCACTTCCGGCGGAATACTTTGATCGCATGTATGCATACACGTACTCATCGTTCCAACATCTGGTGGAGATTGGCATGAGGATTGAAGGGATCATCCCGAGAGTCAGAAGAGAAAGGCAGAGGGATTTCGATGAAGGAAATGCCACGCTGGTAAGGCCAGGTCTAGAACATAACCCCGATGACGTTCATGAGGATGGGATGATTGGGATGATAGATGCCCCAATTCGTTTCGTGATTGATTTGAACAAAGTTGATAGCTGGGAGTTAGAAGCTTCTAGTTCGGAAAAACCATCAACATCCGAATCACTACCAGAAAAGATCATACCGGTGAGGATTAAATTACCGCCTTGTGGAAGAGTACAACTCAAGGGCAGTTCATTGGGATTATGGAACGGGCGAGATTGACGCCATAATGAGATCCGGAAGATGTTATCCCCCGAGAGAAGTGGATTCTCGAAAAGAGAATCCCAAGCTGCGGAAGAGGTTGAGAATTTGCAATCGGTCGTGAGGACCGGTGAATATGATGTCGTTGACCAACTGCGGAAGATGCCCGCACGGATTTCCTTACTTGGATCTCTTCAAAAATTCTGAAAAGCACAAAGACGCCCTTTTGAAGGTGCTTTGGATGAGGTGCATGTTCCCGAGACAATTAACGAAGTGCAATTGGGAGACTTTGTGGGTGCTATCCTTCCGAAGGACCAGATATCCTTCTCGGACGAAGACTTCCCGAAAGAAGGGCGGGTCCACAACAAAGCCCTTTACATAGCCGTGAGGTGTCACGGAAAAGAGGTGCCTCACGTCTTAATTGATAATGGTTCCGCTTTCAACCTGTGTCCACTAAGCACTTTGAGAAGCTTGGGGATCAATGAAGATTTTGTGAAGACATCCAAGGCCACCATCCGATCATTTGATGGAGTCTCCAAGAATGTTGTGGGAGAGATTGAGCTGGACATTGACATTGGACCGGTAACTTTCTCTATACCGTTCCAAGTGTTGGATATTCCAAGCGCCTTCACCCTGCTCCCGGGAAGACCGTGGATTCATGTGTCTGGAGCGGTACCTTCCTCTCTGCATCAAAAGTTAAAATTTGTGGTCAAGGGTCAATTGATCACCGTCCATGGCGAGACGGGACATCGGGCCGCTTTAAAAGGGATGGTCCCTTACGTCGAACCCTCAAAAGAGGAGGAGCTGAGTTATCACACCTTCGACATTGTATCCGTCATGCATGTGTTACCGGATGCAAAGGTGGCTATACTTGAGCTTTCAAGACCTGCAACTATGGCGGGAAAAGTGCTACTCTCGAATGGATTTATTCCGGGTGCTGGATTAGGGAAATATGGTCGGGGAATCCGTAACCCTTTGAATTTGGGCTCAAATGACCACAAGGTTGGTCTGGGTTATAGCGGAATAGTGGAAAATAACATAGGTCGAGGCCGAGGTCGAAACAATCGTTATGGAGACCATGGACGCCGTGGACGCCAAGGTGGCCGTTTCATAGGTACCGATGTATGGAAAGCTAGAGGAAAAATGCTCCTAAACCCTTTATTCGAGGTATTCTCTAAGGGAGGCAAATGGCTGGAAGATGAAGACATCTCCGAGGATGCAGAGCCAGACTTATTCAACCCGTTCCTGGATAATCGGGTGAACGTGATAATTGAGTGGCTGGACGATGATTTCCCCACCCCTGAGTAAAAGGCTCTTTCTGAACTTTATCTTTTAATGCATTTTGATTACTGCATTTGCTTTAAAGCTTTTTGATGTTTTAGCACCTTTGGGTCACATGCTTGTGATCCAGAAGTGCAAGATCTGTATTGTTCTTAGTTGCATTTATTAATGAAAAACATTTCAAATTTGATTACAGACATGTGGAGCAACGGATTGGTCCGATGATGACAATTGATTCTACCATGAAACTTGAGGCCGATCCGCCATATGATCTAGGATTTTAAACAGCTTTTGAGAACCAGGATGTCCGGAAGATCGTGGACTAGTTCTCCTTTCCTTATCTAAGAAAATTGAAATTTGAAAAATGTTTTCATGATAGGAATCATGCATCCTTCAATTTTATCATCTTTGAATACTAACCTATCATGGTGCATTTCGGGCATGTCATCCCACCCATACATAACAGGTTAATATGTGACTCATATCAGCTCGATGACTATGCATGCGAAGTTGATATAGACGAGGTTGATGTGAGCGATATCAAGAAAGAATGGGATTGTTTCGAAGAATCTAAGCCTCCTATTTCTGAAGAACCTATCATCATTAATTTGGGAGATTCTGATCTGCGTCAAGGAAGTGAAAATAGGAGGACACCCGTCGGCGTGCAGATATTTTAAGAATGACGGTGTTACTCAAGGAATATCAAGATATCTTCGCCTGGTCGTATGCTGACATGCCGGGTCTAGATCGTGAGATTGTGGAGCATGCTTTGCCCACGGATCCTTCTTGCACACCAGTAAATCAATCACCCGGAAGAATGAATCCCGAATCGGCGGATAAAATCAAGGAAGAGGTGATGAAGCTCCTTAAAGTTGGATTTATCGAGGCTGTCCCATATGCTGATTGGGTCGCCAATATCGTACCGGTTAAGAAGAAGGATGGGAGAATTAGAATATGCGTGGATTATCGGGACTTGAACAAAGCTAGTCCCAAGGATGATTTTCCCCTACCGCACATTGATGTGCTCGTCGACGATCTTGCGGGTTTTGAATTGTTCTCCTTTATGGATGGATTCTCGGGGATATAATCGGATCATGCTGAAGGAAAAGATAAGATCAAGACCTCATTCACTACACAATGGGGAACTTTTTGTTACAAGGTGATGCCATTTGGGTTGAAAAATGCAGGTGCAACATATCGAGGGCTATGGTGACCCTTTTTCATGATATGATACATAAGGAGATCGAGGTCTATGTGGATGATATGATTGCCAAATCCAAGCCTGGAGAAGACCATGTTAAAGTGCTGAAGAAGTTATTTGATCGATTGAGAAAGTATAAGCTCAAGTTGAATCCTGCGAAATGCGTATTTGGCGCAAGATCCGGAAAGCTGCTAGGGTTTGTGGTGAGCAGCCGTGGTATTGAAATTGACCCTTCCAAGATTAAAGCCATATGGGAAATAGGAACTCCTGTTATTGTTAAAGAAGTAAGGGGTTTCTTGGGAAGATTGAATTATATATCCAGATTCATATCCCAACTATCGAAACGGCAAAACCCTTCTTCAAGTTGCTAAAGAAAGGTACAAAGGAGAAATGGGATGCGGAATGCCAACAAGCATTTGAGAAGATCAAGGAATATCTGGTACAACCTCCAAGTATTGGTACCTCCTATCCCCGACGTTCCTTTAACTCTATATCGATCTGTTAATGATGAGTCCTTGGGAGCTTTACTTGCCCAAACTAACCCCAAGGATCGTAAAGAGCGGGCCATATATTATTTGAGCAAAAAGTTTACAACATCTCGAAGTCAAATACCCAACAGGTGGAAAGGACTTGCGTAGCATTGGTTTGGGTCCTCCACTGATTGAGGCAGTATACACTTGCATTATCATATAGAGCTGGTCACCGAAAATGACCCCATCAAATACCTTTTGGAGAAGCCAACATTGTTGGGAAAGATGGCTAAATGGCAAATACTGCTTTCGTAGTTCGATATCAAAACCTCTCCCCAAAAATCTGTCAAGGGAAGAGCAATTGCTGACATGCTAGCCGAGAATCCTCCTAAGGACGTTTCAGAGCAAAACAAGGGAGGTCAAATCCTGAATATATCTGAAGACAAATGGACAATGTACTTTGACGGTGCAGGTGAACCTCACTGGATCGCACTGGGCAGTTTGATATCCCCCGAAGATCAACATTATCCAGTTTCAGCCAAGTTGGTATTCCCCCGCACCAACAACATTTCGAATATGAAGCCTGCATACTAGGATTACAATTGGCTATCTCATTAAAGGTGAAGAAGCTACTGGTATATGGAGATTCCATGCTAATCATTTTACAAACTCAAGGGGAGTGGAAGACAAAGGATCCCAAGCTTATTCCTTATCATAAATACCTCGAAGAGCCGATCCAACACTTTGAGGAGATTACTTTCGAATATCTCGCGAGAACTCAGAACCATTTTGCTGATGCTTTGGCTACATTATCAGCAATGTTACAAGTGCAAAATGGTCTTGAGATAGAGCCATTAAGGATTGATATTTTAGAGCAACTCTGCATACCGCATGGTCATTGAAGAGGAACCCGACGAAGAACCGTGGTATCATGACATCAAGAATTACTTATCGAAGGGCGAATTCCCGCGGGACGGTCAACCGGAAGATAAAAAGTACATAAGCAAGATGGCATCTAAATTTTTCCTCAGCGGACAGATCCTATACAAGAGATCCTTTGACTCGGTCCTCGCTGAGGTGCGTGAATTCCAAAGAAGCAAATCTCATTATGAAAGAGATTCATGAAGGGGAATGCGGACCGCATATGAATGGCCACCTCCTCGCCAAAAAGATTATGAGACTCGGGTATTATTGGTTGACTATCGAGTCGGATTGCAACCAGCATGTTAGATCCCTGTCATCAATGCCGGGTATACGGCGACAGGATAAATGCGCCGCCAACCGAGCTACATCAAATGTCAGAGCCATGGCCATTCTGCATGTGGGGAATTGATATGATCGGCCCTATCAACCCAAAGGCCTCCAACGGACATCGTTTCATTCTGGTTGCTATTGATTATTTCACCAAATGGATTGAAGCTAGCTCATATGCCAATGTCACTGCGAATAGTGTGGCCAAGTTCATCAAGCGAGATATCATCTCAAGATATGGAGTGCCAAGAGCCATCATTACGAGACAATGGCTCAAATTTGAACAACAAGGTAGTCGATCAACTATTGGAACAATTTAAGGTACGACACCTTAATTCTTCGCCTTACCGCCCGCAAATGAATGGAGCTGTGGAAGCGGCAAACAAGAACATCAAGAAGATATTGGCCAAAACCGCTGAGAAATATCGAGATTGGCACGAAAGATTGCCATATGCTCTCATGGCCTACCGAACTTCAATTCGTACTTCAACCGGGGCAACTCCTTACTCTTTGGTATACGGTATGGAAGCAGTCCTACCAGTAGAGGTGGAAATCCCCTCTTTAAGGATTCTGTCTCAAGTAGGGCTCACAGAAGATGAATGGAGTCGACAGAGACACGAACAATTGAATTTGATTGACGAAAAGCGATTAAGGGCTATCTGTCATGGTCAAAGTTATCGAAGAAAGTGGCCGGAGCTTTTAACAAGAAGGTTAAACCTAGAAGTTTTGAAGCGGGGATGCTAGTTGTGAAGAAAATGCTCCCAAACGCACAACACCCAGGAGGCAAATTCATGCCAAATTATGAAGGCCCCTATGTGATTCGGAAGGTCTTATCCGGGGAGCTCTTATACTTGTAAACATGGATGGAGAAGAATTGGCAAGTCCAGTGAATTCGGATGCCGTGAAGAGATATTTTCCTTGAAATAAATTGAGCTTCAGAGCGGTTGATGAGCAGATATGAGTCACATGAAAATTTTGCATTTGCATGACATCTCGCATACATGCATTTGCATACGTTTGTATTTTGTAGGTGGACTGGGAATCATGAAGAACTTTGCAGAGCAACCGATCAAAACAGGGAAGTTATCTGTTACTTTGGATCACGGATTTTGAATATCTTGGACTAATTGTTTCCTTTTGTTCTTTACGAGAAACAGGAGTCGACACCCGAAAGAGGAGACAGGAGTCAACATCCGAAGGAGACAAGAAGAAATCACTTCGGGATTTGAAAATTTGAATATCTTGGACTGATTGTTTCCTTTTGTTTTTACGGGAGACAGGAGTCAACGTCCGAAGGAGACGAGAAGAAATCGCTTGAACTTAAAATTTTGAATACCTTGAACTGATTGTTTCCTTTTGTTTTTACAGGGGACGAAGCCAATATTTGAAGAAGACAGGTTTGAGATTCTCTTTCTTTACAAAGAATTTTCATACGCCGTCGTGCTTGAAATTGAAAAAACTTGGAATTATAGAGCCACAAGGCCCTTTCAAAGAAATATTCCTTACAAATTACGAAACATCTTTTGAATATTATCTTTGATGAGAACATTTGGCAAACGATGAATTTTGACGAAAACGCCCCGAGTTTCTATAAAAGGGCATGCTTTGAAAGCTTTTCAAAAGAATGATCCTTCAAATGAAAAGAGGCAAACTTTGTCCTTAAACACGTCCCCGACACACTTGAGTGATGAGTGAGAGTGATAGAGCGAAAGAGCTTAATTTTGGGACGTAGGGATCATTCGCGGTGATTACATGGATTTAAATGATGAAAGGCATTTCCATTTCAAAATTATCCATACACATTTGTATCCCTTGATAACCACTCGAGCCAAAAAGGGAGAATTTTATGAATATAACCCTGTCAAGAACCACCCCACAATGGGGCATATTTGGAGGTTCATTGGATGATTCCTTGGAGAAAAGGTCGGGTAAGACTTTATTGTACTGACCTGCATCAATCTTTTTGTGATTAGCTTCAGGTGATTTCTGGCAAAGACTTGGAACACCTCAAAGTGAAGAAAAGCATCTCATTTCTATATCCCAAACACTTACCCTTTGAAAAGCCAATTTGAGCCTTTGAATATTCATTTCTAAACCCTTGTTGGTGATCACCCCCCACACTGGGGCAAAGCAAAGGAATTACCAGCAATGAGTCAAAAAGCATGATCGGAAGAATTTTGATACTCGGTCTCAAAAGAGCCCGGTGCGAAAATGATGAAGAATGAAAGGGCTAGAAAAAGCAAAGTGCCTGGTAAAAGCAAGGCCAAAGCCCATGAAAAGAGCATCCCGAAAAGGGGCAAATCCTAAAGAAAAATCATTAAGATGAAAAGAGGAAAATCCTCAAAATCAATTGGAAAAAGAATGATCGTGAATCTTCGCAAAAGGCAAATGAAAGCTGGAGAAATGTCAAGGTGATCACCAAAGTTCACCCTCTTTTGAAAATATGGCCGTTCTTAAAGAGCCCACCTTAAACCAAGATACAACCTGTCACCAAAACTTTTTCGATCTAAGAGGTGTTTCGGTCGATGCAAGAAATCATACAGAAGCTACCGCTTAAAGGGGTAAGTACAATCCTGTCTTATCATGACTTCGGGGTTCTTGACTTGTAGACCCGAAGAAACTATTGTTGATCAAAATTCATTTCTAAACTTCAAAATGAATATCCTTTGAAAAGCCTTTGACCTGGCCTCGAATTACGGTCCCTTTTAAAATGCCTTCTCGATTAGTCGATTGTATGAATCTCGAATGATCCCGAAACCTCGAGGTTAGGTTTCCTGTGAGCAGATTTGAATTTTAAGAAAAGCCTTCCTAAATGGTGAGAAGCCCTCTTGGATGAAGGAAAATCCTTTTGAAAATTTTTTAAAACAACCTTTTTGAAGAACACTCGGGATGTGTCATTCAAAGTCCATCCCCAATGGAGATTTGAAATTGTGATTGGAGACATTTCCCTCACAAATACACTTTGAAAATTTGTCTAGAATTCTTGAATTTTTTCCAAGAACTTAAAGTTGTCATACTAATGATGTTTGATTGAACTTTCTGCGGGTTCCCTGGTGACCCCAAATCCTCGGAAAAGTTGCATTTTAAGATTTGATTAACTTGGATTTTCTGCGGGTCTTCCGGAGTCCCCAGGTCCTCGGATCTGCTTATTTGAAAATTTGAAATAGGGTTTGAGCTCTGTAGGTACACTAGTCAACCTAGGTCCTCGGATGGCACCCTCTCGGACGGTTAGTAGCTGGAGAGACGAAAACCGATCTCGCTTATTTGAAAATTTGAAATAGGGTTTGAGCTCTGTAGGTACACTAGTCAACCTAGGTCCTCGGATGGCACCCTCTCGGACGGTTAGTAGCTGGAGAGACGAAAACCGATCTCGCTTATTTGAAAATTTGAAATAGGGTTTGAGCTCCGTAGGTACACTAGTCAACCTAGGTCCTCGAGATGGCACCCTCTCGGACGGTTAGTAGCTGGAGAGACGAAAACCGATCCGCTTATTTGAAAATTTGAAATAGGGTTTGAGCTCCGTAGGTACACTAGTCAACCTAGGTCCTCGGATGGCACCCTCTCGGACGGTTAGTAGCTGGAGAGACGAAAACCGATCTCGCTTATTTGAAGATTTGAAATAGGGTTTGAGCTCTGCGTAGGTACACTAGTCAACCTAGGTCCTCGAGATGGCACCCTCTCGGACGGTTAGTAGCTGGAGAGACGAAAACCGATCTCGCTTATTTGAAAATTTGAAATAGGGTTTGAGCTCGTAGGTACACTAGTCAACCTAGGTCCTGAGATGGCACCCTCTCGGACGGTTAGTAGGCTGGAGAGACGAAAACCGATCCGCTTTTTAGATGGTGAGTCCCCGCATGGAGGATAGCCAATCTTTTTAAATAGGTGAAACCCCTTTGTTACAAGGGTGAACCTCCCCCCTCGACGGTTAGTAGCTGGAGAGACGAAAGCCGATCTCGCTTTTTAGATGGTGAGTCCCCGCATGGAGGATAGCCAATCTTTTTAAATAGGTGAAACCCCTTTGTTACAAGGGTGAACCCTCCCCCTCGACGGTTAGTAGTTGGAGAGACGAAAGCCGATCTCGCTTTTTAGATGGTGAGTCCCCGCATGGAGGATAGCCAATCTTTTTAAATAGGTGAAACCCCTTTGTTACAAGGGTGAACCTCCCCCTCGAACGGTTAGTAGCTGGAGAGACGAAAGCCGATCTGCTTTTTAGATGGTGAGTCCCCGCATGGAGGATAGCCAATCTTTTTAAATAGGTGAAACCCCTTTGTTACAAGGGTGAACCTCCCCCTCGAACGGTTAGTAGCTGGAGAGACGAAAGCCGATCCGCTTTTTAGATGGTGAGTCCCCGCATGGAGGATAGCCAATCTTTTTAAATAGGTGAAACCCCTTTGTTACAAGGGTGAACCTCCCCTTTCGGACGGTGAGTAGCTGGAGAGACGAAAGCCGATCTCCCCCCTTTTAAATGATGAATCCCTAGTGGATAGTCAAACCCATTTTAAATAGGTGAAACCCCTTTGTTACAAGGGTGAACCTCCCCTTTCGGACGGTGAGTAAAGTTGGAGAGACGAAAGCCGATCCGCCCCCTTTTTAAATGATGAATCCCTAGTGGATAGTCAAACCCATTTTAAATAGGTGAAACCCCTTTGTTACAAGGGTGAACCTTCCTTCCAAATCTTCAAATCACCACTCGACACCGGACGGACGCCGACCATTGCAAAATCGCGCCAAACCGTCCACGAGTAATTCCATGCATTCAATTTTTCAACCTCGGATCAACAAATCTCAAACCATAGACAGGTGAGCTACGGGTAAGTCTCTCTCTCTTCTCATCTCTCTTTCACATGAAATGAGCATAAATTGGAAATAATTCCCCACGGAGTTAGAGCTTAAACCGCAAAGGTAAAGCAATTTGATGTCAAGACTTATTTTCTTTAGATTTTTCCCCAGAAGAAGTCGACAAAAGATCCAGGTGTCACCTTGTCTTTGAAAGCAACCTCTAACCGAGATTACTTTCAAAGAGGGGCGGTATTGACACCCGAATTTTTTAGTCGGTTTTCTTTAGTTTTATTTTCCAAAATTCATTAAAAATTCACAAAAAATAAAAATTATAAATTCAACATTGGAAGCCTTGGCCAAGCATAAGGAACCAATTTGGAACAAAAAATAATTTTTCATGTTTTTCGCATTTTTTTTAATATTTTCGAAAATAGGAAAATACTTGAAAAATTCATAAAAAATACTTTTCGAGGTCGCAAAAATACAGAAAAATGTTCAATATTTTTGTTTTAATTCCCTTTTAATATTGACCTCAAGAAAAATCAAAAATTGAGTTTAATCTTAGGCGTTTCTTCACAATGCCTAAGGTTGAATTTGCATAAAAAATACCAATTGAGTCTTTTTATTTGCAATTTTTGCACATTTGGAGTCTAGACATTCAATTGTGGTCCCTTTGAACTTCAATTTGGTCAATTGCACCCTCAATTGCACGAATTGCGTGAATTAGACAAGAATTCCCAAATTTTTTGCAATTAAGTCCCTCAACTTTACAATTTTTGAAATTACTTTCAATTGGGGAACTTTCTATACACAATTGGACTACCCCTAAGGTTTTTGAACATTATGAATCGATTGGGATAGGTCTCATGATCCAATTTGGTCGAATTGACGCTCAATTGAACATTTCCCCAATTTGGGATTTTAGAAAAATTTGGGGTTTTTGTGCAAATTGATAAGAAATTTTGGGCAAAATCACATTTTTATGTAGAATTCAGGCCCCTAAGTCCAATTTTGAAGTTTAATTGCAAAAATCCTCACTCAATTTCAATTAATTTTGAAAATTCTACGTGATTTTATCGTCCGAACCGGTTCGGACCGGTCGGATCGCTGGTCGGACCGGCGGAACCGGTCCGGAACGATATCATCTCCTTCATCGAGCTTGTGCATTTTGCAGGTTTGCGAGCTGGATTTCAATGGACAAATTGGAGGTCAATATGACCATAATTGAATCAATTAACTTGGGGCTTTTGATCCTCGGGTCTAGGGTCGTCGATTGCCACCGGCGGCACGGCCAATGGCCGCCGGAGCACGGCGAAATCGCCGGTCAAAGGTGGCGGTATCCGAAAGTCAACAAATCCCCAAACCGTGTCAAATCTATGCTCGTTTGTGGCAAATTGGAGGACTAACGGACGGGGACGGAATCCTAATCGATTCCGTCACCGTCCGGCGGCCATTTGGCACGTGTTGCCACGTGCGAAGCATCACCGACTCAAGCACCGGACGCGCGCAAATTCAAATCCGAGTATAAAAGGAACAAGAAGATTCCAGACTAGAAAGGAGGAGGCTCATTGGTGCTCGTCCAAGAACCGAATAGAGAGAGAAAGCGAGAGAGTTAGAGAGAGACGCTCTCGGGCGACGTCTTCGCCGGAGTTCAACTCAGAAGCGCACGACTTCAGCCCGGCGAATCCAGGCCAAATCGGCGCGGCGGATCATCACCGGAACTCCCTCCAAGCTCGGGCGAGTTGATCGCACCAGCTCAGCCCGCTTGAATCGTCCAAATCGGGTGAGTCGAACTTCCTCTCTCATCACTGTGCATCAATGGCATCACACGGTTTCGAGCACGATCCTTGAAATTATTTTGTGCGTTTTTGTTCTGGAACCTTACTAATCATGTTCGCATATCTTCTTTGCATCGATCTTACCCGAAATACATGAGTCGAGCCTCCCATATCCCTCGGTGCGGCCGAACACCGGCCAGGCTTTTCTAGCCTTTCCGAACTCGATCCGAGTTCGAGGTAAGCCTTCTCGACCTCCCGTGATGTGATTTTGTGAAGGAATTGGTCTATCTTGCTCTATATTGCTCGATCGAAGTCCGCAATGTCGCGATTGTGCATAGTCCGGTTCTCGAGATTTAGTTAATGATTTCATTTGATTTTGATATATGTGAAACTGGAGGTCTAGATGAGTCGATAGGAGTTGGTTTCGTGAGATTTGGTCGGAGATTCACCGTTGGATCGTCGCCGGAAGCTTCCGGCCGTCCATTCCGTCATAGTCGCGAGGTTGAAGACGACTGATGTGGCTCGGTCAAAGTAGTCAACGTCCACGTGTCGAATCCCCATTGGTCCACCCCGGATCCGAGTCAGCTCGGCCGTTGGCGCGAGCGAGCCGACTCGGACGCGATCCGACGGCTAGGATAATTCGCCTAGTTTGATTTATGACCGTCGGATCGTTATTTTGTATTTTCGGATATTAGGTATATTAGTTAGAAAATAAAAGAAATCAAAAACGTTGCCGTTTAGCTTAGGAATGAACGGCGTCGTTCTATGCATTTGAAGGTTGAACGGTTCGGATTTAGTCTAGAATAGATCCTGGCCGTTCGAGTTTTTAGTTGATGCGGCGTCGTTTTATAGCTAGGTGGAGCGACGGCTAGGATTAGTTTGAGAATCAATCGTGGCCGTCTATCAAATGTGCGATGCGATGTCGTTTTGATTAGTGATGAGTTAACGGTTGAGATCGAGTCATAGGATTTAATCGTAGCCGTTCGTCCATTTTTGACCGATGCGGCGTCGTTTTAGGGACATAGCCAAACACGTCGTCGTTTTGATCTTGGGCACACCGACGGCTGAGATTGATCCAGGAGTTGATCTCGGCCGTCCGTTCTATTTTAGTATATTCGAATATTAGGAATAGATATTAGAAAATCGAAAATAAATAGAAAATGCATATGCGGTGTCGTTTTGGTGTTGTAGGCGGGTTTGTGAGCGGTCGGACCGGGTTGACCGGTCGTTGACCGGGTTGACCCGGTCCGGTTTAATAATAAAAAAAATAATAAAAAAAAAAAGAAAATTTCCAAAAATCCAAAAAAATTGTAAAAATACTTAGAAAATTCATAAAAATTCCCGATTTTCATAAAAAATTTTCTAAAATTTGTAGATCGATTCGGGACTCATAAAGTCTGGATCGAAAATTTTTGAGACTTCGAGGGTCGATTAATTTCGATCCGGAAAATTTCCAATATTTTTTAAAAATAAATAAAAATTCCAAAAAATAGAAAAAATTAGAAAAATTCAAGAAAATCACAAAAAATGAGAAATGGCCACATTCAACTGGCCAAATCGAAATTTTGTGATTTTCGGGTCCCGAACCCCAAAAAATGACCATTCTACCCTTCCGGGCCATTCGCCCCCAAATTTTTACCAAATCACCCCGATACCCAAAATTGATTTTTGTGTGGGCCGATAGAGCCATTTTAGACATATCAAACCTTGATTGATTGATTTGATTGCTTGTAATGATTTTGATTGTACATTATTTTTTGTTGATTGTGATTGATTAGGATAGAAAAATCCCATCCGTATGAATACTTAGATTTTTTAGGACCTACCTCATCTTATATCGCATCTGCATGAAATCTTAGGTTAGAAAAACAATCAACATCGGTAACCGAAAGGGCGTCAAATATGAAACTTGGCGTAACCAAATCCCCGGACCCAAAATCTCGGGTTTCGCGGGAACCGAACGGTTTCTCCCGACCGCTCGGTAAGGTTTTCCGATCGTACCTTCCAATAAATCGATCGGTGGCGACTCCAAATTGCATGTACATCTCGCACATGCCACCCGACCACACAAGGTCAATTTCGATATTTGAAAAATTTTACCCGACATCGCGATTCGAGTAATGGGTCTTGGGAGAGACTCGCGATCCCACATATATATGCCTATAAAAGGAGGGGATCGGCTCGTTAGCCCTATTCCACCCCCGGGAAATGAGGGAATTTCCGGGAGGGTCGCGACAAGTAGGTAATTCTTGATGTCATGATACCACGGTTCTTCATCGGGTTCTTCTTCAATGACCATGCAATATGCAGGTTGCTCCAAGATGTCAATCCTTAATGGCTCTATCTCAAGACTATTTTGCACTTGTAACATGGCTGATAATGTGGCCAAAGCATCAGCAAAATGGTTCCGAGTTCTCGCGAGATATTCAAAAGTGATCTCCTCAAAGTGTTGGATCGGATTTTCTAGGTATTTATGATAAGGAATAAGCTTGGGATCCTTTGTCTTCCACTCCCCTTGAGTTTGTAAAATGATTAGCATGGAATCTCCATATACCAGTAGCTTCTTCGCCTTTAATGAGATGGCCAATTGTAATCCTAGTATGCAGGCTTCATATTCAGAAATGTTGTTGGTGCAGGGGAATACCAACTTGGCTGAAACCGGATAATGTTGATCTTCGGGGGATATCAGAACCGCCCCAATACCCGATCCAGTGAGGTTCACTGCGCCGTCGAAGTACATTGTCCATTTGTCTTCGGATATATTCAGGATTTGACCTCCCTTGTTACGCTCTGAAACGTCCTTAGGAGGGTTTTCAGCCAGCATATCAGCAATTGCTCTTCCTTTGACAGACTTTTGGGGAGAGGTTTTAATATCAAACTCTGAAAGCAATATTTGCCATTTGGCCATCTTTCCTAGCAATGTTGGCTTCTCCAAAAGGTATTTGATAGGGTCATTCTCGGTGACCAACTCTATATGATAATGCAGCGTATCTTGCCTCAATCCGTGGAGGACCCAAACCAATGCTACGCAAGTCCTTTCCACTGCTTGGGTACTTGGCTTCGAGATGTTGTAAACTTTTTGCTCAAATAATATATGGCTCGCTCTTTACGATCCTTGGGGTTAGTTTGGGCAAGTAAAGCTCCCAAGGACTCAACGTTAAGCGTCAGATATAGAGTTAAAGGAACGTTAGGGATAGGAGGTACCAACACTGGAGGTTGTACCAAATATTCCTTGATCTTCTCAAATGCTTGTTGACATTCTGCATCCCATTTGACCTTCGCACCTTTCTTTAACAGCTTGAAGAAGTGTTTTGCCGTTTCTGACGGTTGGGATATGAATCTGGATATATAATTCAACCTTCCGAGTAGGCCCCTTATTTCCTTAACAGTGGAAGGAGTCCCTATTTCCCATATAGCTTTGATCTTGGAAGGGTCAATTTCAATACCACAGCTGCTCACTACAAATCCTAGCAACTTTCCGGACCTTGCACCAAATACGCATTTCGCAGGATTCAACTTGAGCTTATACTTTCTCAATCGATCAAATAACTTCTTCAGCACTTTAACATGGTCTTCTCCAGGTCCGGACTTGGCAATCATATCATCCACATAGACCTCAATCTCCTTATGTATCATGTCATGAAAAAGGGTTACCATAGCCCTCTGATATGTTGCCCCTGCATTTTTCAATCCAAATGGCATTACCTTGTAACAGAAAGTTCCCCATTGTGTAGTGAATGAGGTCTTGATCTTATCTTCTTCCTTCAGCATGATCCGATTATATCCCGAGAATCCATCCATAAAGGAGAATAATTCAAAGCCCGCATTATCGTCGACGAGCACATCAATGTGCGGTAAGGGAAAATCATCCTTCGGACTAGCTTTGTTTAAGTCCCGATAATCCACGCATATTCTAATTCTTTCGTCCTTCTTCTTAACTGGTACGATGTTGGCGACCCAATCAGCATATGGGACGGCCTCGATAAATCCAACTTTAAGGAGCTTCATCACCTCTTCCTTGATTTTATCCGCCAGTTCGGGATTCATTCTTCCGGGCGATTGATTTACTGGTGTGCAAAAAGGATTTGTGGGCAAAGCATTGTCGCGACCCTCCGGAAATTTCTTTCCGGGGTGGAATAGGGCTAACGAGCCGATCCCTCCTTTTATAGACATATATATGGGGGATCGCGAGTCTCTCCCAAGACCCATTACTCGAATCGCGATGTCGGGTAAAAATTATCAAATATCGAAATTGACCTTGTGTGGTCGGGTGGCATGTGCGAGGTGTACATGCAATTCGGAGTCGCCACCGATCGATTTATTGGAAGGTACGATCGGAAAACCTTACCGAGCGGTCGGGAGAAACCGTTCGGTTCCGCGAAAAACCGGAGATTTTGGGTCCGGGGACTTGGTTACGCCAAGTTTCAAATTTGACGCCCTTTCGGTTACCGATATTGATTGTTTTTCTAACCTAAGATTTCATGCGAGATACGATATCGGATGAGGTAGGTCCTAAAAAATCGAGTATTCATGCGGATGGGAATTTTCTATCCTAATCAATCACAATCGGAGGAATTAATGCGCAATCAAAATCATTACAAGCAATCAAATCAATCAATCAAGGTTTGATATGTCTAAAATGGCCCTATCGGCCCACACAAAAATCAATTTTGGGTATCGGGGTGATTTGGTAAAAATTTGGGGCGGAAGGCCCGGAAGGGTAGAATGGTCATTTTTGGGAGTTCGGGACCCAAAAATCACAAAATTAGGGTCGGGCCAGTTGAATGTGGCCATTTCCCATTTTTTGTGATTTTATGGAATTTTTCTAATTTTTTTCTATTTTTTTGGAATTTTCATTTATTTTTCAAAAATATTGGAAATTTTCCGGATCGAAATTAATCAACCCTCGTAGTCTCAAAAATTTTCGATCCAGACTTTATGAGTCCCGAATCGATCTACAAATTTTTAGAAATTTTTTATGAAAATCTGGGAATTTTTATGAATTTTCTAAGTATTTTTACAATTTTTTTGGATTTTTGGAAATTTCTTTTTATTTTTATATTATTTTTTATTAATAGACCGGACCGGTCAATCCGGTCAACGACCGGGTCAACCCGGTCAGACCGCTCGCGGACCGACTCGTGAACCAACTACACACTAAACGGTGCCGTATCTATTTTTCTATATTATTTTTTTTGAATTTCTAATACTAATTTCTAATATTCGGAATAAAAGAAAATGGATGGACGGCCGAGATCAACTGCAGATCCGATCTCGGCCATTAACTCGCGCCCTGGCAAAAACGACGACGTCTCGGCCCTCGCTTACAAAAACGACGTCGCACTTGACCTATTCAAACGGGCGGTCACGATCTAACTTCGATCTAATCTAAGCCGTTCATCTCTCCCTTAGTTAAAACGACGCCGGATCGATTAAATGCATGGACGGCCACGATCAATCCTAGACTTAATCTGGACCGTCAAACCTATCTAAAGACAAAACGACGCCGCATATCCCCGAGCTAAACGACACCGTTTATGAATTTTTTTAATAAACGAATATATATAAAACGATCCAACGGCCGAGAATCAAATTCATCGATTAATCTCGGCCCGTTGGATCGGATCTGAATCCGGCCCGCTCGCGCCAACGGCCGAGCCGACTCGAATCCTAGCCGGCCCTATCACACGACGACACCTAGGCCGGTTGACACTGTTGACTATGCCACGTCGGTCGTCTTCTTCACGGCGACGACACAGAACGGACGGCCGAGGTTTCCCGGCGAGATCCAACGGTGAAACCTCGGCCGATCGACCCCGAACCAACGCCAAAACACTCAACTCAACGTCCGTATTAACATACTCGAAGATCAAGCAATTTCACCGAACCAATTGCGAGAATCAAAGCATATACGATCGCGGCATCACGGATCTCAATCAAGCAACACAGATCATAACTATCGAATCAAAGCTTCAGGCACACTCAAGACGAGTTCGGGACACTTACCTCGAGTCCCGATTGGACTCGCGATGGCTAGGAAGGTCTGGCTAGTGTTCGGCCAAACCGAGTTGCAATGGAGGTTCGACTCGAGGTTTTCACGCAAAATCAATACACAAACAAGATGCGATCATGGTCGGTGATGTGAGAGGACAAAAACGCACACACTAATTGATAGGATTACACTCGCGAAGGCGAGTTGCCATTGACACACGGTAGGATGATCGAGAAGTCTACTCACCGTTTTTGAAGATCTCCGGTTGAATGAGCTGGCTCGATCAACTCCCGGAAGTCCGAGGAAGCTTCCGGCGGTGGTCCGGTGACTCGATTCGGCTTGAATCACCTGGGCCGAAGTAGCACGGCTTTGAACTAAGTCTCCGGCGAGGGCGTCGCTCGAGAGTTTCTCTCTCTAATCCTCTCCCTTTCTCTCTCTATTCTGGTAGTCGAGCGAACGGAATGAACCTCCCTTTTCTAGAATCCTCTCTTGGCTATTTATACTCGGATTTCAAATTGGGCGCGCGCGGGTGAAGCTTGGCCGAGGCCCTCACGTGCCATTCACACGAGTCTAGGCTCGCCGGACGGTGACGGAATCATTAGGATTCCGTCCAATGTCCGTTAGATCTCCGGTCGAGCTCAAACGAACACCAATTTCACTTGTTTTCAGAAATGTTGACTTTTCGGACCACCGTGCCTTTGACCGCTGATTCAGCCGCGCTCCGGCAACAATTGGTCACGCCGAAGGTGGTGATCGACTGAGCTCGACACGAACATCAAAAACCCCAAGTCAATTCGTTTAATTAGTATCGAATTGGACGTCAATTTGATCGTTGAAGTTCGCCGCTCAAATCTGCATATTCGTGCGATTACGTGAGGAAGATGACCCTGTGCTGGACCGGTTCGACCGGTCCGACCGGCGAACCGACCGGTCTGAACCGGTTCGGACAATGAACTTCGCGCAATTTTCAAAATTAAACAAAATTGACTTGGAATTTTTGCAATTAATCTTCAAAATTGGACTTAGGGGCCTGGATATTACCTAGAAATTCAATTTTACCCAAAAGTTCCCATCAATTTATATGAAAACCCCAAATTTTTCAATTTGCCCAAATTGGGCAAAAGGTCCAATTGAGTGTCAATTTGATTAAATTGGATCATGAGACCTATGCCAATTGATTCAGAATGTGTCAAAACCCTAGGGGTGGTCCAATTTTGCAAAGAAAGTCTCCCAATTGAAAGTAATTTCAAAAATTGCAAAGTTGAGGGACTAAATTGCAAATAATTTGGGGATTTGGCCTAATTCGTGCAATTGGCGCAATTGTGGGTGCAATTGATCAAATTGAAGTTCAAAGGGACCACAATTGAATGTCTAGACTCCAAATGTGCAAAAATTGCAAATAAAAAGACTCAATTGGTATTTTTTATGAAAATTCAACTCTAGGTGTTGTGAAGTAACTTCTAAAATTGAACTCAATTTTTGATTTTTCTTGAGGTCAATATTAAAAGGGAATTAAGAGAAAAATATTGGATATTTTTGTGTATTTGTGTGACCTCGAAAAGTATTTTTTATGAATTTTCAAGTATTTTCCTATTTTCCTAAAATATTAAAAAATGCGAAAAATATGAAAAATTATTTTTTGTTCCAAATTGGTTCCTTAATCTTGGACAAGGCTTCCAATGTTGATTTTATAATTTTTTGATTTTTTGTGAATTTTTAATGAATTTTGGAAAATAAAACTAAAGGAAAACTGACTAAAAATTCATGTGTCAACAGTTGCCCCTCTTTGAAAGTAATCTCGGTCAGAGGTTGCTTTCAAAGACAAGGTGACACCTGGATCTTTTGTCGACTCTGCTGGGGAAAAATCTAAAGAAAAAAAGTCTTGACATCAAATTGCTTTACCTCTGCCGTTTACGCTCTAACTCTGTGGGGAATTATTTCAGTTCATGCTCGTCTTATGTGAAAGGGAGATGAGAAGAGAGAGATACTTACCTGTAGCTCACCTGTCTATAGTTTGAGATTTGTTGATCTGAGGTTAAAAAGTCGAGTGTACGGAATTACCTGTGGACGGTTTGGCGCGATTTTGCAATGGTTAGCGTCCGTCTAGTGTCGAGTGGTGATTTGAAGATTTGTGGGGAAGGTTCACCCTTGTAACAAAGGGGTTTTACCTATTTAAAATGGGTTTGATTATCCACTAGGGATTCATCATTTAAAAAGGGGGCAGATCGGCTTTCGTCTCTCCAGCTACTCACCGTCTGAAAGGGGAGGTTCACCCTTGTAACAAAGGGGTTTCACCTATTTAAAAGAGATTGGCTATCCTCCATGCGGGGACTCACCATCTAAAAAGCAGATCGGCTTTCGTCTCTCCAGCTACTAACCGTCTGAGGGGGGGAGGTTCACCCTTGTAACAAAGGGGTTTCACCTATTTAAAAGAGATTGGCTATCCTCCATGCGGGGACTCACCATCTAAAAAGTAGATCGGCTTTCGTCTCTCCAGCTACTAACCGTCTGAGGGGGAGGTTCACCCTTGTAACAAAGGGGTTTCACCTATTTAAAAGAGATTGGCTATCCTCCATGCGGGGACTCACCATCTAAAAAGCAGATCGGCTTTCGTCTCTCCAGCTAGTAACCGTCTGAGGGGGGGGAGGTTCACCCTTGTAACAAAGGGGTTTCACCTATTTAAAAGAGATTGGCTATCCTCCATGCGGGGACTCACCATCTAAAAAGCGGATCGGCTTTCGTCTCTCCAGCTACTAACCGTCTGAGGGGGAGGTTCACCCTTGTAACAAAGGGGTTTCACCTATTTAAAAGAGATTGGCTATCCTCCATGCGGGGACTCACCATCTAAAAAGCAGATCGGTTTTCGTCTCTCCAGCTACTAACCGTCCGAGAGGGTGCCATCTGAGGACCTAGGTTGACTAGTGTACCTACAGAGCTCAAACTCTATTTCAAATTTTCAAAAAGGCAGATCGGTTTTCGTCTCTCCAGCTACTAACCGTCCGAGAGGGTGCCATCTGAGGACCTAGGTTGACTAGTGTACCTACAGAGCTCAAACCCTATTTCAAATTTTCAAAAAGGCAGATCGGTTTTCGTCTCTCCAGCTACTAACCGTCCGAGAGGGTGCCATCTGAGGACCTAGGTTGACTAGTGTACCTACGAGCTCAAACCCTATTTCAAATTTTCAAATAAGCGAGAGGATCCGAGGACCGGGGATGCCAAAAGACCCGCAGAAAATCCAAGTTAATCAAATCTTTAAAATGCAACTTTTTCGAGGATTTGGGGTCACCAGGGAACCTGCAGAAAGTTCAATCAAACATCATTAGTATGACAACTTTAAGTTCTTGGGAGAAATTTAAGAATTCTAGACAAATTTTCAAAGTGTATTTGTGAGGGAAATGTGTCCAATCACAATTTCAAATCTCCATCGAGGATGGATTTTGAATGACACATCCCGAGTGTTCTTCAAAAAGGTTGTTTTAAAAAATTTTCAAAAGGATTTTCCTTCATCCAAGAGGGCTTCTCACCGTTTTGGAAAGGCTTTTTCTTAAAATTCAAATCTGCTCACAGAAACCTAACCTTGAGGTTTCGGGATTATTCGAGATGCATACAATCGACTAATCGGAGAAGGCATTTTAAAAGGGACCGTAATTCGGGCCAGGTCAAAGGCTTATCAATGGATATTCAATTTAAGGTTTAGAAATGAATCTTGATCAAAAATAGCTTCTTCGGGTCTACAAGTCAAGAACCCCGAAGACATGATAAGACAGGATTGTACTTACCTCTTTAAGCGGTAGCTTCTGTGTGATCTCTTGCATCAACCTTGAAACACCTCTTAGATCAGAAAAGTTTTGGTGACAGGTTGTATTTTGGCTTAAGGTGGGCCCTTTAAGGACGGCTATATTTTCAAAGAGGGGTGAATTTTGGTGATCACCTTGACATTTTTCCAGCTTTCATTTTGCTTTTGCAGTAGATTCATGATCATTTTTTGCTCAATTGACTTTGAGGATTTTCCTCTTTTCATCTTAATGATCTTTCTTTAAGATTTATCTCTTTCCAGGGTGCTCTTTTCATGGGCTTTGGCCTTGCTTTTACCAGGCACTTTGCTTTTTCTAACCCTTTCATCAATCTTTGCATTGACTGGCTCTTTTGGAGACCGGTATCAAAATTCAAAGTTCTTCCGATCATGCTTTTTGATTCATTGCTGGTTATTCCTTTATTTGCCCCAGTGTATGGAGGTGATCACCAACAAGGGTTTAGAAATGAGAATTCAATGGCTCAAATTGGCTCTTCAAAGGATAAGTGTTTAGGGATATAGAAGTGAAATGCTTTTCTTCACTTTGAGATGTTCCAAATCTACGCCGGGAATCACCTGAAGCTATCACAAAAAGATTGATGCGAGTCAGTACAATAAAGTCTTACCCGACCTTTTCTCCAAGAAATCATCCAATGAACCTCCAAATATGCCCCAGTGTGGGGTGGTTCTTGACAGGGTTATATTCACAAAATTCTCCCTTTTGGCTCGGATTGGTTATCAAGGGATATAAATGTGTATGGATAATTTTGAAATGGAAATGCCTTTTCATCATTTCAATCCATGTAATCAATGCGAATGACCCCTACGTCCCAAGGTTAAGCTCTTTCACTCTATCACTCTCACTCATCGTTCAAGTGAATCGGGGACGTGTTTAAGGACAAAGTTTGCCTCTTTTCATCTGAAGGATCAGTCTTTTGAAAAGCTTTCAAAACATGCCCTTTTATAGAAACTCGGGGCATTTCATCAAAAATTCATCATTCGCAAAAATCTTCATTGAGAGGGTATTCGAAAGACGTTTCTGAAATTTGAAAGGAATGTTTCTTTGAAAGAGCTCTGTTGCTTTGCAAATCCAAATTTTCTTAATTTCAAGCACGACGGTGTATGAAAATACTTTGTAAAGGAGGAAAACCTCAAACCTGTCTTCTTCAAATATTGACTGTTCCCTGTAAAAACAAAAGGAAACAATCAGTTCAAAACATTTAAAATTTTAAGTTCCAAGCGGTTTTTTCTTGTCCGCTTCGGACGTTGACTCCCGTTTCCTATAAAAACAAAAGGAATCGATCAGTCAAAGATATTCAAAATTTCAAATCCCGATGCGACTTCGTTCTACCTCCTTCGAATGTTGACTCCCGTTTCCTCCTTGAGATGTTGACTCCCGTTTCCCGTAAAAACAAAAGGAATCAATTAGTCAAAGATATACAAAATTTTAAGTTCAAGCGATTTCTTCTCATTTCCTCCGGATGTTGACTCTCGTTTCCTGTAAAAACAAAAGGGATCAATTAATTCAAAGATGTTCAAAATTTCCGATCATATTCCAAATTTCAAATCCCGGCGACTTCCTCCCGTCTCCTTCGGATGTTGATTCTTGTTCCTCTGCAAGGTTCTTCGTGATTCCCGGTTTACCTGCAAAATACAAACGTATGCAAATGCATGTATGCGAGATGTCATGCGAATGCAAAATTCTATGTGACTCGGATCTCGCTTATTAATCGCTCCGAAGCTCAATTTATTTCAAGGAAAATATCTCTTCACGGCATCCGAATTCACTGGACTTGCCAACTCTTCTCCATCCATGTTTACAAGTATAAGAGCTTCCCCGGATAAGACTTTCTGAATCACGTAGGGGCCTTCATAATTTGGCGTAAATTTGCCTCCTGGGTGTTGTGCATTTGGGAGCATTTTCTTCACAACTAGCATCCCTGTTTCAAAATTTCTGGGCTTGACCTTCTTGTTAAAAGCTCGGCCACTTTCTTCGGTAGCTCGACCATGACAGATGGCCCTTAATCGTTTTTCATCAATCAAATTCAATTGTTCACGTCTCTCGTCGGTTCCACTCCTCTTACGTGAGCTCAACTTGAGACAGGATCCTTAAAGAGGGGATTTCCACTTCTACCAGAAAGGACTGCTTCCATACCGTATACCAAAGAGTAGGGAGTTGCCCCGATCGAAGTACGAATCGAAGTTCGGTAGGCCATGAGAGCATATGGCAATCTCTCATGCCAATCTCGATATTTCTCAGCAGTTTTGGCCAATATCTTCTTGATGTTCTTGTTTGCCGCTTCCACGCTCCATTCATTTGTGGGCGGTAAGGTGAAGAATTTAGGTGTCGTACCTTAAATTGTTCCAACAATTGATCGACTACCTTGTTGTTCAAATTTGAGCCATTGTCTCGTAATGATGGCTCTTGGCACTCCATATCTTGAGATGATATCTCGCTTGATGAACTTGGCCACACTATTCGCAGTGACATTGGCATATGAGCTAGCTTCAATCCATTTGGTGAAATAATCAATAGCAACCAGAATGAAACGATGTCCGTTGGAGGCCTTTGGGTTGATAGGACCGATCATATCAATTCCCCACATGCGGAACGGCCAGGGCTCGACATTTGATGTAGCTCGAGTTGGTGGCGCATTTATCCTGTCGCCGTATACCCGACATTGATGACAGGATCTAACATGCTTGGTTGCAATCCGACTCGATAGTCATCCAAGTAATATCCGAGTCTCATAATCTTCTTGGCGAGGAGGTGACCATTCATATGCGGCCCGCACTCTCCTTCATGAATCTCTTTCATAATGAGATTTGCTTCTTTGGAATTCACGCACCTCAGCAGGATCGAGTCAAAGGATCTCTTGTATAGGATCTGTCCGCTGAGGAAAAATTTAGATGCCATCTTGCTTATGTACTTTTTATCTTCTCGGTTGACGTTCTCAAGGGAATTCGCCCTTCAAGTAGGTAATTCTTGATGTCATGATACCACGGTTCCTCATCAAGTTCTTCTTCAATGACCATGCAGTATGCGGGTTGCTCAAGGATGTCAATCCTTAACGGTTCTATCTCAAGACCATTTTGCACTTGTAACATGGCTGATAATGTGGCCAAAGCATCAGCAAAATGGTTCGAGTTCTCGGCAGATATTCAAAAGTGATCTCCTCAAAATGTTGGATCAGCTCCTCGAGGTACTTATGATAAGGAATAAGCTTGGGATCCTTTGTCTTCCACTCCCCTTGAGTTTGTAAAATGATTAGCATGGAATCTCCATATACCAAGTAGCTTCTTCACCTTTAATGAGATGGCCAATTGTAATCCTAGTATGCAGGCTTCATATTCGGAAATGTTGTTGGTGCGGGGAATACCAACTTGGCTGAAACTGGATAATGTTGATCTTCGGGGGATATCAAACCGCCCCGATGCACGATCCAAGTGAGGTTCACTGCGCCGTCGAAGTACATTGTCCATTTGTCTTCGGATATATTCAGGATTTGACCTCCCTTGTTTTGCTCTGAAACGTCCTTAGGAGGGTTCTCGGCTAGCATATCAGCAATCGCTCTTCCCTTGACAGATTTTTGGGGAGAGGTTTTGATATTGAACTCGAAAGCGAGTATTTGCCATTTAGCCATCTTTCCCAACAACGTTGGTTTCTCCAAAAGGTATTTGATGGGGTCATTCTCGGTGACCAATTCTATATGATAATGCAGCGTATACTTGCCTCAATCCGTGGAGGACCCCGCACCAATGCTACGCAAGTCCTTTCCATCTTTGGATACTTGACTTGAGATGTTGTAAACTTTTTTGCTCAAATAATATATGGCCCGCTCTTTACGATCCTTGGGGTTAGTTTGGGCAAGTAAAGCTCCCAGGGATTCATCATTAACTGTCGGATATAGAGTTAGAGGAATGTTAGGGATAGGAGGTACCAATATTTGGAGGTTGTACCAGATATTCCTTGATCTTCTCAAATGCTTGTTGGCATTCCGCATCCCATTTCACCTTTGCACCTTTCTTTAGCAACTTGAAGAAGGGTTTCGCCGTTTCGATAGTTGGGATATGAATCTGGATATATAATTCAATCTTCCCAAGTAAACCCCTTACTTCTTTAACAAGAATAGGAGTTCCTATTTCCCATATGGCTTTAATCTTGGAAGGGTCAATTTCAATACCACGGCTGCTCACCACAAATCCTAGCAGCTTTCCGGATCTTGCGCCAAATACGCATTTCGCAGGATTCAACTTGAGCTTATACTTTCTCAATCGATCAAATAACTTCTTCAGCACTTTAACATGGTCTTCTCCAGGCTTGGACTTGGCAATCATATCATCCACATAGACCTCGATCTCCTTATGTATCATATCATGAAAAAGGGTCACCATAGCCCTCCGATATGTTGCACCTGCATTTTTCAACCCAAATGGCATCACCTTGTAACAAAAAGTTCCCCATTGTGTAGTGAATGAGGTCTTGATCTTATCTTCTTCCTTCAGCATGATCTGATTATATCCCGAGAATCCATCCATAAAGGAGAACAATTCAAAACCCGCAAGATCGTCGACGAGCACATCAATGTGCGGTAGGGGAAAATCATCCTTGGGACTAGCTTTGTTCAAGTCCCGATAATCCACGCATATTCTAATTCTCCCATCCTTCTTCTTAATCGGTACGATATTGGCGACCCAATCAGCATATGGGACAGCCTCGATAAATCCAACTTTAAGGAGCTTCATCACCTCTTCCTTGATTTTATCCGCCGGTTCGGGATTCATTCTTCCGGGTGATTGATTTACTTGGTGTGCAAGAAGGATCCGTGGGCAAAGCATGCTCCACAATCTCACTATCTAGACCCGGCATGTCAGCATACGACCAGGCGAAGATATCTTGATATTCCTTGAGTAACACCGTCATTCTTAAAATATCTGCTGTGCACGGGTGTCCTCCTATTTTCACTTCCTTGACGCAATCAGAATCTCCCAAATTAATAGTGATAGGTTCTTCAGAAATAGGAGGCTTAGATTCTTCGAAACAATCCCATTCTTTCTTGATATCGCTCACATCAACCTCGTCTATATCAACTTCGCATGCATAGTCATCGAGCTGATCTCGAGTCACATATTAACCTGTTATGTATGGGTGGGATGACATGCCTGAAATGCACCATGAAAGGTTAGTATTTAAAGATGATAAAATTGAAGGATGCATGATTTTTATCATGAAAACATTTTTCAAATTCCAATTTTTTTAGACAAAGAAAGGAGAACTAGTCCACGATCTTCCGGACATCCTGGTTCTCAAAAGCTATTTAAAATCCAAGATCATATGGCGGATCGGGCCTCAAGTTTCATGGTAGAATCAATTGTCATCATCGGACCAATCCGTTACTCCACATGTCCGTAATCAAGTTTGTGATGATTTTCATTAATAGATGCAACTAAGAACAATACAAGATCGCACTTCCTGGATCCAAAGCATGTGACCCAAAGGGTGCTAAAACATTCAAAAAGTTTTAAAGCAAGTGGAGTAATCAAAATGCATTAAAAGATAAAGTTCAGAAAGAGCCTTTTACTCGGGGTGGGGAAATCATCGTTCAGCCACTCAATTATCACGTTCACCCGATTATCCGAGGAACGGGTTGAATAAGTCCGGCTCTGCATTCTCAGAAATGTCCTCATCTTCCAGCCATTTGCCTCCCTTAGAGAATACCTCGAATAAAGGGTTTAGGAGCATTTTTCCTCTAGCTTTCCATACATCGGTGCCTATGAAACGGCCACCTTGGCGTCCACGGCGTCCACGGTCTCCATAACAATTGTTTCGACCTCGGCCTCGACCGGTGTTATTTTTCGCTATTCCATTATAACCCGGACCAACCTTGTGGTCATTTGAGTCCAAATTCAAAGGGTTACGGATTCCCCGACCATGTTTCCCTAATCCAGTACCCGGAATAAATCCATTCGAGAGTAGCACTTTTCCCGCCATAGTCGCAGGTTTCGAAAGCTCGGTATAGCCACCTTTGCATCCGGTGACACATGCATGATAGATACAATGTCAAAGGTGTGATAACTCAGTCCTCCTCCTCTTTTGAGGGTTCAATGTATGGGACCATCCCTTTTAAAGCGGCTCGATGCCCTGTCTCGCCATGGACGGTGATCAATTGACCCTTGACCACAAATTTTAACTTTTGATGCGAGAGAGGAAGGTACCGCTCCGGACACATGAATCCATGGTCTTCCCGGGAGCAAGGTGAAGGCGCTTGGAATATCCAATACTTGGAACGGTATAGAAAATGTTACCGGTCCAATGACAATGTCCAATTCGATCTCTCCTACAACATTCTTGGAGACTCCATCAAATGATCGGATGGTGGCCTTGGATGTCTTCACAAAATCTTCATTGATCCCCAAGCTTCTCAAAGTGCTTAGTGGACACAGGTTGAAAGCGGAACCATTATCAATCAAGACGTGAGGCACCTCTTTTCCGTGACACCTCACGGCTATGTAAAGGGCTTTGTTGTGGACCCGCCCTTCTTTCGGGAAGTCTTCGTCCGAGAAGGATATCTGGTCCTTCAGAAGGATAGCACCCACAAAGTCTCCCAATTGCACTTCGTTAATTGTCTCTGGAACATGCACCTCATCCAGCACCTTCAAAAGGGCGTCTTTGTGCTTTTCAGAATTTTTGAAGAGATCCGAAGAAGGAAATGCGTGCGGGCATCTTCCGCAGTTGGTCAACGACATCATATTCACCGGTCCTCACGACCGATTGCAACTTCTCAACCTCTTCCGCAGTTGGGATTCTCTTTTCAGAATCCACTTCTCTCGGGGGATAACATCTTCCGGATCTCATTATGGCGTCAATCTCGCCCGTTCCATAATCACAATGAACTGCCCTTGAGTTGTACTCTTCCACAGGCGGTAATTTAATCCTCACCGGTATGATCTTTTCTAGTAGTGATTCAGATGTTGATGGTTTTTCCGAACTAGAAGCTTCTAACTCCCAGCTATCAACTTTGTTCAAATCAATCACAAAACGAATTGGGGCATCTACCATCCCAATCATTTCATCCTCATGAACGTCATCGGGGTTATGTTCTGGACCTGGCCTTACCAGCGTGGCATTTTCTTCATCGAAATCCCTCTGCCTTTCTCTTTTGACTCTCAGGATAATCCCTTCAATCCTCATGCCAATCTCCACCAGATGTTGGAACGATGAGTACGTGTATGCATACATGCGATCAAAGTATTCCGCCGGAAGTGACTTTAGTACAAACTCCAGCATTTCTCTCTCCAACAGCGGCGGTTGCACCATCACAGCGTGTTTCTTCCACCTTCTTGCAAAGAGCTCAAAACTCTCATCTTCACCTTTCCGGATGTTCAACAAATTAGCCTTAGTGAAATAACCCCTAATCCCAGCTTCAAAGTGACGTAAGAAGTGCTCCGATAAATCCTCCCAGCTCGGGACCCAGTCTAGGTCAATTAACTGAAACCATGCTAATGCGGGGCCCGTTAAACTATGTCCGAAATTCCGGATCAATGTTTCATCATCTTCATGGTGGCCAATCATTTGGCGGAAATAATATGAGATATGCGCCAGAGGACACCCAGCGCCATTATACTTCGTGCGGAAGGTCACTCTCGGGTTCGCACCTTGAGGCGGGACGTTTCTTGCTTGAGTAAGTGGCGTAATCAGCTCCTTCAACTCATCCATTTTCCTCGACACGCCATCTCCTTGCTCTTGCAGTAGAACGATCTTTCGATTCTGTGTCTCCATGGTCCGCCGTATCTCCAGAATCTGCACGCTTTCTTCTATCGCCATAGTATTCCTTTTGGTCGTCAATTGCGATAAATCTGCTACCATAGTTGTTAAATGACGCATGTGCGTCTCAGTTAGAAAGTCGCATATCGACCTCTCGATTCTCCCTGTTCATTCCGAGGAGCCGCTTGGTCCTTAACTTCATCGATCGTTCCCACAAATTCATCGCTTGCGGGGTCATCCATTCCACCCCACCCATCGGGGACTACATCTCCAGAGTCAACAAAGAAACTCGGGAGCGCCGAATATAGCACTTTAAAGTTGTACCCACCACTATCTTCCCCCAGGTTATCAACTATTTCGCCCCTCTCTAGGGCTTTCTGCAAAAATCTTCTATCGCCTCGGCGGGCCTTATCCAGACGGACTTCATATTCGTCTATCTCTTCAATTTCTTGACCATCTTTGATGCTCATCAAATATCCCGAGGGTATTTTCAAAAGAGTTCCCCTCGTAGGTTTCATTGCAAACTCCTCAGACAGCATGTCTACCGCCACGTAGGTCCCCTTGAAAGCGACATCTTCCATTCTTCCTATGACGCCCAAGCTAATCAATTTTTCCAAGCAAGCCTCTTTTTGCTCCCGGGAAATACTCTCTCCTTCCGGATATTGCGAGGCCAATGTGAAGATATCCCGCATTTTACTCATGTCCACTATGAATTCCAGAACCTCATCCTCTTCACCTCCAAAAATCGCGTTCACCTCGCGATGCTCGAGTAGCGGGTTCTCGCTGCACATTCGGTTCGGCTTTATCAAACTCCAGAACTTTTCCGTCGATCAATGCTTGCACCTTGAACTTCGGAGCGAGACAGGTTGTCCGCGTTATGCCCCCTTTCTCCCATATGGTATACACACGCGTCGGGTCTCATCATACCCAGGAAATCTTGGCGGGTGAGCTCTAGGTGGCTCTTTTGCAACTAAGCGATTTTCCAATAGCATGGGTAACAATTTGGATAAGGGTCGGGGTAGTGGGGTAAAAACAACTGGGTTCTTTTTTCTGAATTCCGGTGGTTTGAAAGTAGTCCAGGAGGACGTTCCTTGGGTAGGAATTGAAGGCGAGAAATTTCTAGGCTTTGGCGGGTTAGGGACAAAGGCTACTTCTCCAGTTTGCTCCCTAATATCCATTCTCAAAGGGTATTGGCGTTTGAAAGGCGCCTCGGGTATCTTCTTCTCTCTTAATGCCCACTTGTGGCGTTCCGCCACCTTGATTAGGTGCGCAAATGTCCGACACCCGGAGGTGTTCGGTTTGTCGAAAAATTCAAATGGAAGGGCCTTGAGAAACAGATCTATTAGTTCTTCTTCCGGGACGGGTGGCTTTACCTGCACAGCCAGTGCTCTCCATCTCTGGGCGTAGGCGCGAACGGCCTCGCTCTTTCCTTTTACGGTCCTTAAAAGGTCCTCTCTAGTTAGGGCGGTCAAAGTGTTAAATTTGTATTGCCGAAGGAACTCGTCTCGCGGTTTATCCCAATCGGCGAGCCTCTCTCGGCTCCAATTCAATGAACCACGCCGGGCTGCCCGAGATAGGCTTTCCTGGAAAGTGTTAACCAGTAGTGGAATGTTGTCGGAGAACTGCGACATTCGGCGCAAGTAATACTTCAAGTGCGCCTTGGGACACCCGGGTCCCATTATATCTTCTTACAAAGTCTGGTTCCTTGTAATCAGCGGGAACCTCTATCTTTTCGAACGGTGCAACCTTGTCGAATCTCGAGAGCTCATAACCTTGACTCGCCAAACACTCTTCGATCTTAGCGAGCCTCTTAATTTCCTCTTCCATTTTGAGGACTTGCTTCTCCTTTTTCTCCAGGTCAATCACAATGGGAGGATCCTTAGGCGGTCTTTCCGGATTCAGAGTTGGATTGGCGGCGGGCGCCGGATTAGCGTTTGCTCCATCGGATAGCCCCGGCAGAGCTTGAGAATTAGGGTCAACGGGGTATCTCCCTGGCTTGCAATCATCATTGCCTTCATCTCCGCCACCATTGTGGCGATCACATTCATTTGATTCTCCGGATTACCCACACGAGGTGCGAGCTCTTCTTGTTCCATCCTTAACTTGCGCGTTTTGCTACGAGTCCTCGTATTTATCGCTCACCTGTTTTCAGGATATCAAATCAGTATGGGAAATATTAAAGGAGTGGAGACATTGATCCGTGGTAATTGACTTTTCTATATGTATGCATGAAATGCTCATAAAAGAAATAGTATGTATTTATTACAAACCAAATTGTTCAAAAGTATCTAAAAGATAACAAATATGTAAAATCTAGATGGGGGAATGGATCTATCCAAGTCGGGGACGCTTCCACTCTTCTTGCTCTTCGATCCATCGGAATCCCACAAGTATGGGTCTTCTCCTTCTTCGACATCCACTGCTCCGGATCCTCGGGAATGTATGGTTCTACTCCCGGTACATATGGTACTATGTACTCCGACTCATACGACTCCACTTCTTCAATCCGAGGAGATACGCACTCGGGTACATATGGCTCTACCATTGATTGGCGATACTCCTTAAACTTCTTGATATACTCCTTAGAAGCTCTATGAATGTTCATCTCATTATCCAAATAATCCGGCCACTCAACTTGTTGCAGCGGGGAGTTCTTCAAAGCATGAAGGATAAGCTTGATCCGAGCCCGATACAACTCCTTTGTTTCCTTAGTGAGCTTTCCTCGTGTCATATCAAATGAGAAAATCCCGGGACAAACATCCGGTGGTATCTCTTGTAGAACTCCAAATTGCCTCACCACTCGAATGGGGTAATACGCCACAGCGCCGGTACATCCCAATAAGGGAATAGGGTTATCTTCAATACCCGAAATGCGAGCTTCTACGATCTTGGGCCAAGTCAAACGCCATCTAATATGCTCGGGTTTCAAATTGTCCAATAGCTCAACCCACTTTTTGAATGAGTATTTGGGTACAAGGGATTGACACTTAAGGAAGGATCTAAGGGGGTGAACGTGCTCATTGATCTCATAACACCCCACCCGGAGTTGGAAAGTCTTTATATGAGAGGTGAACCACAAGTGGAGTAATCCGCTAGACGCTTGGAAAACGGCCTTTTTGAAGACTTGGAACGATTCGGGGAGAGAAAAGTCTCAGCTAAGATCATGTACGAATAATCCCAGCGACAACACGCTTGTCTGGCTATATGGGTTATGGAGGGGTCAAAAGTAGTTCTAGAAGTCGGGAATAGAACGAATGCAAAGAAAGCCAAGATAAACACCTTTCCCGATTTATGACCGGTTTCGGTGGGTAGAGAGGAATAGTTATCGAAAAGGAACGAGAATGTGAATTTGTTGGAATTGGACTTGTAAACTTTTTCAATTTCAGAAGTTTTAAGGCGAAGGAAACTCGATAACGAACGAGTGGAGTCCATGTCCAAAGGGGGTTGAGCTATACGTTCTTCAAATTTGGCCCCGATAATAGCGGTATACCCCTCAAGCGTAGGGGTCAATTCCAATCCTCGAAAGTTGAATGTCATTGTTCGCGCGTCCCATGCCTTGGCTAGTGCTTGAATGAGCGCCGGTTGGTATTCCACTTTGATCAAATCTACAAGTCGTCCCAAGCGTCCTTCCACATAGGCTTTGTTGACGATGTCGAGGCGATCCCACCATATAGCGAGTTCCTTGCGCGGTATTGGGATGATTTTGATGTCTCCATTCCCCATGATCTAAAAATGCAAAAAATGATGATCCTAAAGTCAATTACCACAGTTTAATATGCATATGTATGTAATGTGATGCAAATGCGCTAACCAAATTCCATGTCATCTTTTGGTAACATGAGGGTCAACTACTCCCACTTGACCCAAATAAGCCAAATAGGGTAATTATGGACCAAATCTCACCCAAAGATGGCATGTAATTTGATTAGGATCGTTTAAGCGTAATCGGGGTAAAAAGTCGTTCACAAATTGACAACTCATGAAATTTACAAGTCTAAAAAAGATAGAACATGATAATATCTAAAGATGTTCGGACAATAAATGTCGATGAAAGTACATAATAGACTCAAAATACAATAAAATCTAGAAAATGCCCCAAAGTCGTACTAATCGAGACAGTGGGAATGGTATCCTCATCCGATGAAATCTGTACTATCTCGGGAAGTTTGATATCTTCTTCATCATCGGAGGATATGGTGATGATTTCCTTCTTCTTAATCGGGGAGTGTTTTGGGGCCGTCTTGGTTGCACGTGGTTTTCTTGCCAACTTCATGTATAACTCCCAGATTCTTTCTTTCTCGCGCTCGAGTTCCAAATATGGTCCACATCGGGTATAATCGCAACTCTCGCTACGGATGCGGTTTCGTCCGTTGAGCTCTCGTCCGTGAACAAATCCGAAAATTCGGAATGAAGCGGGTACTCGGTCCTCGCGTCGAATGGTCCTCCGCTCCCATGTGAATACATCGGGTACAACAACACGACTTTGGGGCGCCATCTATCCTAAAAAGGAAAATTTGACTTTCAACCCCGATCACTTAAACGATCTTACAAATTGTGATGATATGTAATGAAAATGCATGATATGCAAAATTTAAATTTACAAGTTCAAAATAAAAAGGGTAGAAAGCCTTACCAACCGATGTTACTCTCTTTTTGGTTTTTGGTTTTAGGTATACCAACCATCCATTTCACATGCGCATGAGACAGGTGAGGTTTAACTCTAAAGAAATCAAAAGGCTCGGGTATGGACCTAAAAAGGGTCCCGCTATACAAATCGAGGGGCCGCCCACAAGCGCAATCAAACAACAAGTGGGTAGGACCATCAATCTTACATAGCGAGCGGGATCAAATATGGTCAACCCAAGTGCAATCAAACACAAGAGCTTCGCATACCGATCCCTATCTATGGCGACCTAAGAGGTGATTTCGCGGCTCGGGTTTAGGCGCTTGTGTGTGCAAGTGTCGTGATCCTCGAAATATGCAAGACATGCACCACAATTTATATTCAAAACACCGCTTCAAAATTTGCATAAATAAACAAACAATCCAAAACTCCATATCTGCATCAAAAATGGTTAGCACAGACGCCACCCCTTATAACTCCCATCTGCATCAACATTTAACACTTTTTTGTTAGTGGACGTACCTCATCTTCAAGAGCATCTGTAGAAAACGAGGTTAGAAAACAATCAGCATTTTTATCGGCTTAAATCCTCTTAAAGATTTCCCCAGCTGAATCGCCGATCTGTCGCGACCCTCCGGAAATTTCTTTCCGGGGTGGAATAGGGCTAACGAGCCGATCCCTCCTTTTATAGACATATATTTGGGGGATCGCGAGTCTCTCCCAAGACCCATTACTCGAATCGCGTTGTCGGGTAAAAATTATCAAATATCGAAATTGACCTTGTGTGGTCATGTGGCATGTGCGAGGTGTACATGCAATTCGGAGTCGCCACCGATCGATTTATTGGAAGGTACGATCGGAAAACCTTACCGAGCGGTCGGGAGAAACCGTTCGGTTCCGCGAAAAACCGGAGATTTTGGGTCCGGGGACTTGGTTACGCCAAGTTTCAAATTTGACGCCCTTTCGGTTACCGATGTTGATTGTTTTTCTAACCTAAGATTTCATGCAGATACGATATTGGATGAGGTAGGTCCTAAAAAATCGAGTATTCATGCGGATGGGAATTTTCTATCCTAATCAATCACAATCGGAGGAATTAATGCGCAATCAAAATCATTACAAGCAATCAAATCAATCAATCAAGGTTTGATATGTCTAAAATGGCCCTATCGGCCCACACAAAAATCAATTTTGGGTATCGGGGTGATTTGGTAAAAATTTGGGGCGGAAGGCCCGGAAGGGTAGAATGGTCATTTTTGGGAGTTCGGGACCCAAAAATCACAAAATTAGGGTCGGGCCAGTTGAATGTGGCCATTTCCCATTTTTTGTGATTTTATGGAATTTTTCTAATTTTTTTCTATTTTTTTGGAATTTTCATTTATTTTTCAAAAATATTGGAAATTTTCCGGATCGAAATTAATCAACCCTCGTAGTCTCAAAAATTTTCGATCCAGACTTTATGAGTCCCGAATCGATCTACAAATTTTTAGAAATTTTTTATGAAAATCTGGGAATTTTTATGAATTTTCTAAGTATTTTTACAATTTTTTTGGATTTTTGGAAATTTCTTTTTATTTTTATATTATTTTTTATTAATAGACCGGACCGGTCAATCCGGTCAACGACCGGGTCAACCCGGTCAGACCGCTCGCGGACCCACTCGTGAACCAACCGCACACTAAACGGTGCCGTATCTATTTTTCTATATTATTTTTTTTGAATTTCTAATACTAATTTCTAATATTCGGAATAAAAGAAAATGGATGGACGGCCGAGATCAACTGCAGATCCGATCTCGGCCATTAACTCGCGCCCTGGCAAAAACGACGACGTTTCAGCCCTCGCTTACAAAAACGACGTCGCACTTGACCTATTCAAACGGGCGGTCACGATCTAACTTCGATCTAATCTAAGCCGTTCATCTCTCCCTTAGTTAAAACGACGCCGGATCGATTAAATGCATGGACGGCCACGATCAATCCTAGACTTAATCTGGACCGTCAAACCTATCTAAAGACAAAACGACGCCGCATATCCCCGAGCTAAACGACACCGTTTATGAATTTTTTAATAAACGAATATATATAAAACGATCCAACGGGCGAGAATCAAATTCATCGATTAATCTCGGCCGTTGGATCGGATCTGAGTCCGCCCGCTCGCGCCAACGGCCGAGCCGACTCAGATCCTAGCCGGCCCTATCACACGACGACACCTAGGCCGGTTGACCTGTTGACTATGCCACGTCGGTCGTCTTCTTCACGGCGACGACACAGAACGGACGGCCGAGGTTTCCGGCGAGATCCAACGGTGAAACCTCGGCCGATCGACCCCGAACCAACGCCAAAACACTCAACTCAACGTCCGATTAACATACTCGAAGATCAAGCAATTTCATCGAACCAATTGCGAGAATCAAAGCATATACGATCGCGGCATCACGGATCTCAATCAAGCAACACAGATCATAACTATCGAATCAAAGCTTCAGGCACACTCAAGACGAGTTCGGGACACTTACCTCGAGTCCCGATTGGACTCGCGATGGCTAGGAAGGTCTGGCTAGTGTTCGGCCGCACCGAGTTGCAATGGAGGTTCGACTCGAGGTTTTCACGCAAAATCAATACACAAACAAGATGCGATCATGGTCGGTGATGTGAGAGGACAAAAACGCACACACTAATTGATAGGATTACACTCGCGAAGGCGAGTTGCCATTGACACACGGTAGGATGATCGAGAAGTCTACTCACCGTTTTTGAAGATCTCCGGTTGAATGAGTTGGCTCGATCAACTCCTGGAAGTCCGAGGAAGCTTCCGGCGGTGGTCCGGTGACTCGATTCGGCTTGAATCACCTGGGCCGAAGTAGCACGGCTTTGAACTAAGTCTCCGGCGAGGGCGTCGCTCGAGAGTTTCTCTCTCTAATCCTCTCCCTTTCTCTCTCTATTCTGGTAGTCGAGCGAACGGAATGAACCTCCTTTTCTAGAATCCTCTCTTGGCTATTTATACTCGGATTTCAAATTGGGCGCGCGGGTGAAGCTTGGCCGAGGCCCTCACGTGCCATTCACACGAGTCTAGGCTCGCCGGACGGTGACGGAATCATTAGGATTCCGTCCAATGTCCGTTAGATCTCCGGTCGAGCTCAAACGAACACCAATTTCACTTGTTTTCAGAAATGTTGACTTTTCGGACCACCGTGCCTTTGACCGCTGATTCAGCCGCGCTCCGGCAACAACCGGTCACGCCGAAGGTGGTGATCGACTGAGCTCGACCCGAACATCAAAAACCCCAAGTCAATTCGTTTAATTAGTATCGAATTGGACGTCAATTTGATCGTTGAAGTTCGCCGCTCAAATCTGCATATTCGTGCGATTACGTGAGGAAGATGACCTGTCTTGGACCGGTTCGACCGGTCCGACCGGTGATCAGACCGGTCCGAACCGGTTCGGACAATGAACTTCGCGCAATTTTCAAAATTAAACAAAATTGACTTGGAATTTTTGCAATTAATCTTCAAAATTGGACTTAGGGGCCTGGATATTACCTAGAAATTCAATTTTACCCAAAAGTTCCCATCAATTTATATGAAAACCCCAAATTTTTCAATTTGCCCAAATTGGGCAAAAGGTCCAATTGAGTGTCAATTTGATTAAATTGGATCATGAGACCTATGCCAATTGATTCAGAATGTGTCAAAACCTTAGGGGTGGTCCAATTTTGCAAAGAAAGTCTCCCAATTGAAAGTAATTTCAAAAATTGCAAAGTTGAGGGACTAAATTGCAAATAATTTGGGGATTTGGCCTAATTCGTGCAATTGGCGCAATTGTGGGTGCAATTGATCAAATTGAAGTTCAAAGGGACCACAATTGAATGTCTAGACTCCAAATGTGCAAATAAAAAGACTCAATTGGTATTTTTTATGAAAATTCAACTCTAGGTGTTGTGAAGTAACTCCTAAAATTGAACTCAATTTTTGATTTTTCTTGAGGTCAATATTAAAAGGGAATTAAAAGAAAAATATTGGATATTTTTGTGTATTTGTGTGACCTCGAAAAGTATTTTTTATGAATTTTCAAGTATTTTCCTATTTTCCTAAAATATTAAAAAATGCGAAAAATATGAAAAATTATTTTTTGTTCCAAATTGGTTCCTTAATCTTGGCCAAGGCTTCCAATGTTGATTTTATAATTTTTTGATTTTTTGTGAATTTTTAATGAATTTTGGAAAATAAAACTAAAGGAAAACCGACTAAAAATTCAAGTGTCAACAAGCATGCTCCACAATCTCACGATCTAGACCCGGCATGTCAGCATACGACCAGGCGAAGATATCTTGATATTCCTTGAGTAACACCGTCATTCTTAAAATATCTGCTGCAGACAGGTGTCCTCCTATTTTCACTTCCTTGACACAATGGGAATCCCCCAAATTAATAGTGATAGGTTCTTCAGAAATAGGAGGCTTAGATTCTTCAAAACAATCCCATTCTCTCTTGATATCGCTCACATCAACCTCGTCTACGTCAACTTCGCATGCATAGTCATCGAGCTGATCTGAGTCACATATTAACCTGTTATGTATGAGTGGGATGACATGCCCGAAATGCACCATGAAACGTTAGTATTCAAATATGATATAATCGCAGAATGCATGATTTTTATCTTGAAAACATTTTTCAAATTTTAATTTTGAAGAAAAAGAAAGGAGAACTAGTCCACGATTTTCCGGACATCCTGGTTCTCAAAAGCTATTTAAAACCCAAGATCATATGGCGGATCGGGCCTCAAGTTTCATGATAGAATCAATTGTCATCATCGGACCAATCCGTTGCTCCATATGTCCGTAATCAAATTTGAAATGTTTTTTCATTAATAGATGCAACTAAGAGTAATACAGTACCGCACTTCTTGGATCGCAGCATGCGACGCAAAGGGTGCTAAAAAGCGAAAAGCTTCAAAAAACAAATGCAGTAATCAAAATGCATTAAAAGATAAAGTTCGGAAAGAGCCTTTTACTCGGGGGTGGGGAAATCATCGTCCGGCCCACTCAATTATCACGTTCACCCGATTATCCAGGAACGGGTTGAATAAGTCCGACTCTGCATCTTCAGCGATATCTTCATCTTCCAGCCATTTGCCTCCCTTAGAGAATACCTCGAATAAAGGGTTTAGGAACATTTTTCCTTTGGCCTTCCATGCATCGGTACCTATAAAACGGCCACCTTGGCGTCCACGGCGTCCACGGTCTCCATAACGATTGTTTCGACCTCGGCCTCGACCTATGTTATTTTTCGCTATTCCATTATAACCCGGACCAACCTTGTGGTCATTTGAGCCCAAATTCAAAGGGTTACGGATTCCCCGACCATATTTCCCTAATCCAAGACCCGAAATAAATCCATTCGAGAGTAGCACTTTTCCCGCCATAGTCGCAAGTCTCGAAAGCTCTGGTGTAGCCACCTTTGCATCCGGTGACACATGCATGACGGATACAATGTCAAAGGTGTGATAACTCAGCTCCTCCTCTTTTGAGGGTTCAATGTAAGGGACTATCCCTTTTAAAGTCGCTCGATGTCCCATCTCGCCATGGACGGTGATCAACTGACCTTTAACCACAAATTTTAACTTTTGATGCAGAGAGGAAGGTACCGCTCCGGACACATGAATCCATGGTCTTCCCAGGAGCAAGGTGAAGGCGCTTGGAATGTCCAATACTTGGAACGGTATAGAGAAAGTTACCGGTCCAATGTCAATGTCTAGCTCAATCTCTCCTACAACATTCTTGGAGACTCCATCAAATGATCGGATGGTGGCCTTGGATGTCTTCACAAAATCTTCATTGATCCCCAAGCTTCTCAAAGTGCTTAGTGGACACAGATTAAAAGCGGAACCGTTATCAATCGGGACGCGAGGAACCTCCTTCCCGTGACACCTCACATCTATGTAAAGGGCTTTGTTGTGGACCCGCCCTTCTTTCGGGAAGTCTTCGTCCGAGAAGGATATCTGGTGCTTTTCAGAATTTTTGAAGAGATCCAAGAAGGAAATCTGTGCGGGCATTTTCCGCGGTTGGTCAACGACCTCGTATTCACTAGTCCTCACGACCGATTGCAACTTCTCAACCTCTTCCGCAGTTGGGACTCTCTTTTCGGAATCCGCTTCTCTCGGGGGATAACATCTTCCGGATCTCATTATGGCGCCAATCTCGCCCGTTCCATAATCCCAGTGAACCGCCCTTGAGTTGTACTCTTCCACAGGCGGTAATTTAATCCTCACCGGTATGATCTTTTCTGGTAGTGATTCGGATGTTGATGGTTTTTCCGAACTAGAAGCTTCCAACTCCCAGCTATCTACTTTGTTCAAATCAATCACGAAACGAATTGGGGTATCTACCATCCCGATCATTTCATCCTCATGAACATCCTCGGGGTTATGTTCGGACACGGCCTTACCAGGCGTGGCATTTTCTTCATCTAGATCCCTCCGCCTTTCCCTTCTGACTCTTAGGATAATCCCCTCAATTCTCATACCAATCTCCACCATATGTTGGAACGACGAGTAAGTGTACGCATACATGCGGTCAAAGTATTCCGCCGGAAGTGACTTCGATACGAACTCCAGCATTTCTCTCTCCGACGGCGGCGATTGCACCATCACAGCGTGCTTCTTCCATCTTCTTGCAAAGAGTTCAAAACTCTCATCTTCACCTTTCCCGATATTCAACAGATTAGCCTTAGTGAAATAACCTCTGATTCCAGCTTCAAAGTGTCGTATGAAGTGTTTCGATAAATCCTCCCGACTCGGGACCCGGTCTAGGTCAATTAATCGAAACCACGCTAGTGCGGGGCCCGTTAAACTATGTCCGAAATTCCGGATCAATGTTTCATCATCTTCATGGTGGCCAATCATTTGGCGGAGATAATATGAGATATGCGCCAGAGGACACCCAGCGCCATTATACTTCGTGCGGAAGGTCACTCTCGGGTTCGTGCCTTGAGGCGGAACATTTCTTGCTTGAGTAAGTGGCGTAATCAGCTCCTTCAACTCATCCATTTTCCTCGACACGTCATCTCCTTGCTCTTGCAGTAGAGCGATCTTTCGATTATGTGTCTCCATGGTCCGCCGTATCTCCGTAATCTGCATATTCTCTTCTATTCTTGTGACTTTGTTCCTGGCCATCAATTGCGATAATTCTGCTACCATATTCGTCAAATGACGTATATGCGTCTCCGCATTAGAAAGTCGCATATCAACCTCTTGGTTCTTCTGTTCATCCCGAGGAGCCGCTTGGTCCTTAACTTCATCGACCGTTCCCACAAATTCATCACTTGCGGGGTCATCCATTCCACCCCACCCATCGGGGACTACATCTCCGTAATCGACAAAAAAGCTTGGGGGTGCCGAATACAACACTTTAAAGTTGTAACCACCACTATCTTCTCCGAGATTATCCACTATCTCGCCCCTCTCTAGGGCCCTTTGCAAAAATCTTCTATCGCCTCGGCGGGCCTTATCCAGACGGACTTCATATTCGTCTATCTCTTCAATTTCTTGACCATCTTTGATGCTCATCAAATATCCCGAGGGTATTTTCAAAACAGCTCCCCTCGTAGGTTTCATCGCGAACTCCTCGGACAGCATGTCCACCGCCACGTAGGTCCCCTTGAAAGCGACATTTTCCATTCTTCCTATGACGCCCAAGCTAATCAACTTTTCCAAGCAAGCCTCTTTTTGCTCCCGGGAAATACTCTCTCCTTCCGGGTATTGCGAGGCCAATGTCAAGACATCTCGCATTTTACCCATATCCGCTATGAATTCCAGAACCTCATCCTCTTCACCTCCAAAATCGCGTTCACCTCGCGATGCTCGAGTAGCGGGTTCTCGCTGCACATTCGGTTCGGCTTTATCAAACTCCAGAACTTTTCCGTCGATCAATGCTTGCACCTTGAACTTCAGAGCGAGACAGTTGTCCGCGTTATGCCCCCTTTCTCCCATATGGTATACGCACGTCCGGGTCTCATCATACCCAGGAAATCTTGGCGGGTGAGCTCTAGGTGGCTCTTTTGCAACTAAGCGATTCTCCAACAGCATGAGTAACAATTTGGATAAGGGTCGGGGTAGTGGAGTGAAAACAACTGGGTTCTTTTTTCTGAATTCCGGTGGTTTGGAAGCGGTCCAGGAGGACGTTCCTTGGGTAGGAATCGAAGGCGAGAAATTTCTGGGCTTTGGCGAGTTAGGGACAAAGGCTACTTCTCCAGTTTGCTCCCTATTATCCCTTCTCAAAGGGTATTGGCGTTTAAAAGGCGCCTCGGGTATCTTCTTTTCTCTTAATGCCCACTCGTGGCGCTCCGCCACCTTGATCGGGTGTGCAAATGTCCGACACCCGGAGGTGTTCAGCTTGTCGAAAAATTCAAATGGAAGGGCCTTGCGAAAAAGGTCTATTAGTTCTTCTTCCGGGACGGGCGGCTTTACCTGCACGGCCGGTGCTCTCCATCTGCGGGCGTAGGCGCGAACGGCCTCGTTCTTTCCTTTCACTGTTCTCAGAAGGTCCTCTCTAGTGAGGGCGGTCAAAGCGTTAAACTTGTATTGCCGAAGGAACTCGTCTGCCAGTTTATCCCAATCGGCGAGCCTCTCTGGCTCTAATTCAATGAACCACGTCGGGGCTGCCCCAGATAGGCTCTCCTGGAAGGTGTTAACCAAGAGTGGGATGTTGTCGGAGAACCGAGACATTCGGCGCAAGTAATACTTCAAGTGCGCCTTGGGACACCCGGTCCCGTTATATCTCCTCACAAAGTCTGGTTCCTTGTAATCGGCAGGAACCTCTATCTTTTCGAACGGTGCAACCTTGTCGAACCTCGAGAGTTCATAACCCCGACTCGCCAAACACTCTTCGATCTTAGCGAGCCTCTTAATTTCCTCTTCCATTTTGAGGACTTGCTTCTCCTTTTTCTCCAGGTCAATCACAATGGGAGGATCCTTAGGCGGTCTCTCCGGATTCAGAGTTGGATTAGCGGCGGGCGCCGGATTAGCGTTCGCTCCATCGGATGGCCCCGCAGGAGCTTGAGAATTAGGGTCAACGGGGTATCTCCCCCGGCTTGCAATCATCATTGCCTTCATCTCCGCTACCATTGTGGCGATCACATTCATTTGGTTTTCCGGATTACCCACACAAGGTGCGAGCTCTTCTTGTTCCATCCTTAACTTGCGCGTTTTGCTACGAGTCCTCGTATTTATCACTCACCTGTTTTCAGAACATCAAATTAGTATGGGAAATATTAAAGGATTGGAGACATTGATCCGTGGTAATTGACTTTTTTATATGTATGCATGAAATGCTCATAAAAGGAATAATATGTATTTATTACAAACCAAATTGTTCAAAAGTATCTAAAAGATAACAAATATGTAAAGTCTAAATGGGGGGAATAGATCTATCCAAGTCGGGGACGCTTCCACTCTCCTAGCTCTTCCGATCCATCGGAATCCCACAAATATGGGTCTTCTACTTCTTCTGACATCCACTGCTCCGGATCCTCGGGAATGTACGGCTCTACTCCCGGTACGTAGGGTACTATGTACTCTAGCTCGTAGGACTCCACTTCTTCAATCCGAGGAGATACGCACTCGGGTACATATGGCTCGACCGTTGATTGACGATATTCCTTAAACTTCTGGATATACTCCTTGGAGGCCCCGTGAACGTTCATCTCATCGTCCAAATAGTCCGGCCATTCAACTAGTTGCAGTGAGGAATTCTTCAAAGCGTGAAGAATAAGCTTGATCCGGGCCCGATACAACTCCTTTGTTTCCTTAGTGAGCTTTCCTCGTGTCATATCAAATGAGAAGATCCCGGGACAAACATCCGATGGTATCTCTTGTAGAACTCCAAATTGCCTCACCACTCGAATGGGGTAGTACGCCACAGCGCCAGTACATCCCAATAAGGGGATAGGACTATCTTCAACCCCACTAATGCGAGCCTCCACAATCTTAGGCCAAGTCAAACGCCATCTAATATGCTCGGGTTTCAAATTGTCCAATAGCTCAACCCACTTTTTGAATGAGTATTTGGGTACAAGGGATTGACACTTAAGGAAGGATCAAAGAGGGTGAACGTGCTCATTGATCTCATAGCACCCCACCCGGAGTTGGAAAGTTTTTATATGAGAGGTGAACCACAAGTGGAGTAATCCGCTAGACGCTTGGAAAACAGCCTTTTTTGAAGTTTTGGAATGATTCAGGGAGAGAAAAGTCTCAGCTAAGATCATGTACGAATAATCCCAGCGACAACACGCTTGTCCGGCTATATGGGTTATGGAGGGGTCAAAAGTAGTTCTAGAAGTCGGGAATAGAACGAACGCAAAGAAAGCCAAGATGAACACCTTTCCCGATTTATGACCGGTTTCGGTGGGTAGAGAGGAATAATTATCGAAAAGGAACGAGAAGGTGAATTTGTTGGAATTGGATTTGTAAACTTTTTCAATCTCAGAAGTTTTAAGGCGAAGGAAACTCGATAACGAACGAGTGGAGTCCATGTCCAAAGGGGGTTGGGCTATACGTTCTTCAAATTCGGCCCCGATAATAGCAGTATACTCCTCAAGCGTAGGGGTCAATTCCAATCCTCGAAAGTTGAATGTCATTGTTCGCGCGTCCCATGCCTTGGCTAGTGCTTGAATAAGCGCCGGTTGGTATTCCACTTTGATCAAATCTACAAGTCGTCCCAAACGTCCTTCCACATAGGCTTTGTTGATGATGTCGAGGCGATCCCACCATATAGCGAGTTCCTTGCGCGGTATTGGGATGACTTTGATGTCTCCATTCCCCATGATCTAAAAATGCAAAAACGATGATCCTAAAGTCAATTACCACAGTTTAATATGCATATGCATGTAATGTGATGCAAATGTGCTAACCAAATTCCATGTCATCTTTTGGTAACATGAGGGTCAACTACTCCCACTTGACCCAAATAAGCCAAATAGGGTAATTATGGACCAAATCTCACCCAAAGATGGCATGTAATTTGATTAGGATCGTTTAAGAGTAATTGGGGTAAAAAGTCGCTCACAAATTGACAACTCATGAAATTTACAAGTCTAATACAATAAAGTCGAAAGAGATAGAACATGATAGTATCTAGAGATGTTCGGACAATAAATGTCGATGAAAGTACATAATAGACTCAAAATACAATAAAATCTAGAAAATGCCCCAAAGTCGTACTAATCTAGACAATCGGAACGGTATCCTCATCGGATGAAATCTCCACTATCTCGGGAAGCTTGATGTCTTCTTCATCATCGGAGGATATGGTGATGATTTCCTTCTTCTTAATCGGGGAGTGTTTTGGGGCCGTCTTGGTCGCACGTGGCTTTCTTGCCAACTTCATGTACAACTCCCAGATTCTTTCTTTCTCGCGCTCGAGTTCCAAATATCGTCCACATCGGGTATAATCGCAACTCTCGCTACGGATGCGGTTCCGTCCGTTGAGCTCTCGTCCGTGAACAAATCCGAAAACTCGGAAAGTAGCGGGTACTCGGTCCTCGCGTCGAATGGTCCTCCGCTCCCATGTGAATACATCGGGTACGTCAACACGACCTCGGGGCGCCATCTATCCTAAAAAAGAAAATTGACCCTCAACCCCGATCACTTAAACGATCTTACAAATTGTGATGATATGTAATGAAAATGCATGATATGCAAAATTTAAATTTACAAGTTCAAAATAAAAAGGGTAGAAAGCTTTACCAACCGATATTACTCTTTTTTTGGTTTTTGGTTTTAGGTATACCAACCGTCCATTTCACATGCGCATGAGACAAGTGAGGTTCAACTCTAAAGAAATCAAAAAGGCTCGGGTATGGACCTAAAAAGGCTCCCGCTATACAAATCGAGGGGCCGCCCACAAGCGCAATCAAACAACAAGTGGGTAGGACCATCAATCTTGCATAGCGAGCGGGATCAAATATGGTCAACCCAAGTGCAATCAAACACAAGAGCTTCGCATATCGATCCCTATCTATGGCGACCTAAAAGGTGATTTCGCGGCTCGGGTTTAGGCGCTTGTGTGTGCAGTGTCGTGATTCTCGAAATATGCAAGACATGCACCACAATTTATATTCAAAACACCGCTTCAAAATTTGCATAAATAAACAAACAATCCAAAACTCCATATCTGCATAAAAAATGGTTAGCACAGACGCCACCCCTTATAACTCCCATCCGCATCAACATTTAACACTTTTTGTTATTGGACGTACCTCACCTTCAAGAGCATCTGCGAAAGACGAGGTTAGAAAATAATCAACATTTTTATCGGCTTAAGTCCTCTAAACCTTCCCCAGCGGAGTCGCCGGTCTGTCGCGACCCTCCTCCGTCCGGGTCGGATAAAAAGATATCCCGGCGGGGCGAGCGGGGTTAACGAGCCGATCCCCTTCTTTAAATTTCATGTATGGGATCGCGGATCTCTCCCAAGACCCATTACTCGAATCGCGATGTCGTGTAGAATTTATAAAATATCGAAATTGACCTTGTGTGGTCGGGTGGCATGTGCGAGGTGTACATGCAATTTGGAGTCGCCACCGATCGATTTATTGGAAGGTACGATCGGAAAACCTTACCGAGCGGTAGGGAGAAACCGTTCGGTTCCGCGAAAACCAGAGATTATTGGGTCCGGGGACTTGGTTACGCCAAATTTCATATTGACGCCCTTTCGGTTACCGATGTCGAATGTTTTCTAACCTAAGAATTCATGCAGATGTAATATCGGGTGAGGTAGGACCTAATAATTCTAAGTTTTCATGCAGATGGGAATTTTCTATCCTAATCAATCACAATAAAAAAAAAAAAAAATTAATGCGCAATCAAAATCGTTACAAGCAATCAAATCAATCATTCAAGGTTTGATATGTCTAAAATGGCTCTATCGGCCCACACAAAAACCAATTTTGGATTTTCGGGTGGTTTGGTAAAAATTTGGGGTGGAAGGCCCGGAAGGGTAGAATGGTCATTTTTGGGAATTCGGGACCCGAAAATCACAAAATTGGGGTCGGACCAGTTGAATGTGGCCATTTCCCATTTTTTGTGATTTTATAGAATTTTTTCTAATTTTTTCTATTTTTTTGAATTTTTATCTATTTTTCAAAAATGTCGGGAATTTTCCGGATCGACACGTATCGACCCTCGAAGTCTCAAAATTCTCGATCCAGACTTTATGAGTCCCGAATCGATCTAAGAATTTTTTAGAAATTTTTTATGAAAATCTGGGAATTTTTCTGAATTTTCTCAGTATTTTTTTGCAATTTTTTTGAATTTTTTGGAAATTTCTTTTTTATTTTTTATTATTTTTTATTAATATACCGGACCGGGTCAACCCGGTCAACGGCCGGTCAACCCGGTCCGATCGCCCACAAACCCACTCTACACCTAAAACGGCACCGTATTTGCTTTTTCTATTTATTTTCTATTTTCTATTATTAATTTTCTAATATTCGAATATACTAAAAGAAAACGGACGGCCGAGATCAGATCTGAAATTAATCTTGACCGTCAACTCTCTCATATATAAAACGACGACGCTTCGGCCTATCACCCTAAATGACGTCGTGTCTATTATTAACACGAACGGCCACGATCCGAACTAAAAAATCTAATCTGAACCGTCGACTCACTCGATCCAAAACGACGCCGCATGCTTTAACTAAACGGACGGTCAAGATCTAACCTAGATCTAATCTAAGCCGTTCGTTCTATCTCTGCTAAAACGACGCCGGATCAACTAAATGCATGGACGGTCACGATCTAACCTAGGTTCAATCCGGACCGTTCGTTCTTCGAAAACCCTAAACGACGTCACATGATCACTAGTCTAAACGACGCCGTATCCCTATTTTATTTTCTGCCTAATATATCTAATATTCAGAAATACAAAAAAAAAAGATCCGACGGCTCTAAATCAAACCTATCAAATTACCCCCGACCGTCGGATGCGGGTCGACTCACCTATTCGCGCCAACGACTAGGCCGAGTCGGCGATGACATGGACCAACCACCGAATGCCACCTAGGACGTTTGACCCGTTGACCGCCATATCACCTTCATCCCCTACCTCGCGACGACGCCCGAACGGATGGCCAGAAACGTTCCGGCGAGATCCAACGGCGAGATCTCGCCGAAATAACGCCAAACCAAATCTAACATACTCGCCTCTCTTCACACATCAACATATCCTAAAATCACAGCATTTCATCCACGGAATCGCGAATATCAGACGAAACACAGTCGCGACATTGCGTAACTCAATCATACGATTTACAGCATAACTATTAAATTCATTCACGGGATCGGCTCGAATGAGGTCTAGAAACCTTACCCGCAGGTCCGATTGACCTGGTTTGGTCTAGGATCTCCTAGACAAGCTTCGTCGTTGATCGGCCGTGGAGGTTGGATTTCGACGACTCGATTGGTAGGTTTTATGCAAAATCGAAGCGTAACGAGTATGCAGAGATGATCAGCAATGCTCGAGGACAAAAAGGCACATGGTAATTTCAAGGATTGTGCTCGTGAAGTTGATGTACCATGATCGTGCGGGAGCAAAGCTTGAAGTTCAACTTACCAGTCCTTGATGTTGCAGGTTGATCTGGACAGTGCGATCGCTTCCTTAGAGTGAATGCGAGCTTCTGAACTTGATTTCGAAGCTCGAGATCGCCCGAGATGGTCGGACGGGCGACTCACAGTCCGAGCTCCGCCGAAGTGACCGCGACGCTCACGAGAGACTCTCTCTCTTAATCTCTCTCTTTCTCTCTCTATTCTGTCGCGTGAATGAACGAATGAGCCCCCCTTTTACTCTCGAATCTTCCTCGCTTTTTATACTCCCCTTTTGAATTTTGGGCGCGCACGGTGATGATTCACCGACTCACTTCGCACGTGCCCAAGCGTGCGAAGTGAGTTGGACGGAGACCGGAACGGAATAGAATTCCGTCTAGCTCCGTTTGGCACTCCGGCGATGTCAATTACACGTGAATTGCACTTAATTTGCTGAATGTTGACTTTCTGTGTTGCCGTAGGTTTGACTGCTCCGCCGGCGCTCCTCCGGCGACCATTGTCCTCGGAGTCGGGCTCAATCGACGCGTGATCGCCCGAGGAACAAAACGCCCGTGTCAATTGACTCGATTATGACCGATTGCCTTGCCAATTTGTTCGTCAAAATTCACCCAAGAACTGTTCATTTGCGCGAGTCATTCCGTGAGGAAGAAGACACTGTGCTGGACCGGTTCGACCGGTCCGACCGGCGGTCAGACCGGCCCGAACCGGTTCGCATGGTGAACTTTCCCAAATTTTCAAAATTAACCAAAATGGACTGGGAATTTTTGAAATTAAACCTCAAAATTGGACTTAGGGGGCTGGATATTGTCTACAAAAATATTGTGCCCAAAATTTCTCATCAATTTATATGAAAACCCCAAATTTTTCAATTTGCCCAAATTGGGGAAAAGTTCAATTGGATGTGTAATTGATCAAATTGGACCACGAGACCCACACCAATCGATTCAGAATATGTGAAAACATAAGGGACCAGTCCAATTATGCCACGAAAGTCCCTCAATTGAGATTAATTTCAAAAATTGGCAAGTTGAGGGACTTAATTGCAAATAATTTGGGGATTTTGCCTAATTTGTGCAATTCGTGCAATTGATGGTGCAATTGATCCAATTAAAGTTCAAAGAGACCACAATTGAATGTCTAGACTCCAAATGTGCAAAAATTGCAAATAAAAAGACTCAATTGGTATTTTTTTATGAGAATTCAACCTTAGGCATTATGAAGAAACACCTAAAATTGAACTCAATTTTTGATTTTTCTTGAGGTCAATATGAAAAAGGAATTAAAAGAAAAATATTGAACATTTTTGTGATATTTTTGTGACCTCGAAAAGTATTTTTTATGAATTTTGAAGTATTTTCCTATTTTCCGAAAATATTAAAAAATGCGAAAAATATGAAAAATTATTTTTTGTTCAAATTGGTTCCTTAAGCTTGGCCAAGGCTTCCAATGTTGATTTTTTAATTTTTTAATTTTTTGTGAATTTTTAGTGAATTTTGGAAAATAAAACTAAAGGAAAACTGACTAAAAATTCGGGTGTCAAATGTCTGGACTCGAGGTAAAAGCATGAACCCTTGAATGTGAACCCGTTGGTTGTCCGATTGCTTGCCATGTGAAGTGTGTATCTTGTTGTGGTTGTCACCGTGAGTTGTGACATAGACTCGGCAGGCTAGTCATTAACTTAAGTCTCTGATTTCCGCGTGGGGTTATGGGTTGTTCGGGTGTCGTGAGGATTAACTAGGATGAGCGACGTAACTAGAGGAACAAGGGGAGCTTCTAGCTTGAGAGGGCCTGCGGTAGAGGACCCGAGAATAAATGGAGTTCTTAGGGCCCTGGAGGAAATTGGTAATTTGATGGTCAGACAAGCTCGGGAAAGAGCTGCTGCCATGGCTCAGCCGCAAAGGCCGTCGTGGCCGCTGCCAATGTGGCAAATGGGAATAACCATGGAGGAGGAAACGGGAACGGGAATCGCCCAATGAGTCACCTGGTGGAACAATTTCTGAAACCGAAACCGGCTCGGTTTGATGGTGCTGGAGATCCAGAGATGGCACCTCGTTGGATTGAGAAATTGGAGAAGGCCTTTGAGGTTCTTGGGTGCACTAATGAGGAAAAGGTGACCCTGGCGGCTTACCAACTAGAGGGTACCGCAGATGATTGGTGGAAGGCCACCAGAGGAAGGGTATTTCCCGAGGGCGCCGCTCTCACTTGACCGCCTTTACTTGAGGCATTTAACGGGAAGTATTTCTCGGAGACCGCTTGTCGCGACCCTCCCGGAAATTTCCTCATTTCCCGGGGGTGGAATAAGGGCTAACGAGCCGATCCCTCCTTTTTATAGGCATATATATATGGGGGATCGCGGGTCTCTCCCAAGACCCATTACTCGAATCGCGATGTCGGGTAAAATTTTTCAAATATCGAAATTGACCTTGTGTGGTCGGGTGGCATGTGCGAGATGTACATGCAATTTGGAGTCGCCACCGATCGATTTATTGGAAGGTACGATCGGAAAACCTTACCGAGCGGTCGGGAGAAACCGTTCGGTTCCGCGAAAACCGGAGATTTTGGGTCGGGGGATTTGGTTACGCCAAGTTTCATATTTGACGCCCTTTCGGTTACCGATGTTGATTGTTTTTCTAACCTAAGATTTCGTGCAGATGCGATATCGGATGAGGTAGGTCCTAAAAGAAATCGAGTATTCATGCGAGATGGGAATTTTCTATCCTAATCAATCACAATCGGAGGAATTAATACGCAATCAAAATCATTACAATCGATCAAATCAATCAATCAAAGTTCAATATGTCTAAAATGGCCCTATCGGCCCACACAAAAATCAATTTTGGGTATCGGGGTGATTTGGTAAAAATTTGGGGCGGAAGGCCCGGAAGGGTAGAATGGTCATTTTTGGGAGTTCGGGACCCAAAAATCACAAAATTAGGGTCGGGCCAGTTGAATGTGGCCATTTCCTATTTTTTTGTGATTTTATGGAATTTTTCTAATTTTTTCTATTTTTTGGAATTTTCATTTATTTTCTAAAAATATTTGGAATTTTCCGGATCGAAATTAATCAACCCTCGAAGTCTCAAAATTTTCGATCCAGACTTTATGAGTCCCGAATCGATCTACAAATTTTTAGAAATTTTTTTTATGAAAATCTGGGAATTTTTATGAATTTTCTAAGTATTTTTACAATTTTTTTTGGATTTTTGGAAATTTTCTTTTTATTTTTTATTATTTTTTATTAACAAACCGGACCGGGTCAAACCGGTCAAAGACCCGGTCAACCCGGTCCGACCACACTCGAGACCCGCCCACAACACTAAAACGGCGCCGTAAGTATTTTTCTATTTATTTTTGTATTTTCCAAATCAATTTTCCATTATTGAAAATACTAAAAAAAAGCGGACGGCCGAGATTAGATCTGGAATCCATCTCGACCGTCGATTATCTCTTCTACAAAACGACGACGCTTCAGCCTATTGAACGGACGGCTAGGATCTAAGCTTAGATCTAATCTTGACCGTCAACCTATCTAAGCTAAAACGACGCCGTGTCTAATAACTAAACGGACGACCACGATCATTTCTCGACTTAATCGGGCCGTCCGTTTCCTTCCCCGCTCTAAACGACGACGCACTATATGGCTAAAGCGGCACCGTTTTTGATTTTTCCTATTTATTATCTAATATATCTAATATCTGAAATACAAAAATCAAGATCCGACGGCCACGTATCAAACTCATATAATAATCCCGGCCGTCGGATCGAGTCCGAGTCCGCTCGCTCGCGCCAACGGCCGAGCCGACTCGGACGTGAGCCGGCCCAACCAGAGGACGCCACGTCAGCTCATTGACCTGTTTGACTCGACACGTCAGCTTGTCGTCTTCAACCTCACGACGACGCGACGAACGGCCGAGGTTTCCCGGCGAGATCCAACGGTGAAACCTCGGCCGATCAACCTCAAACCAACGCTAATTTACTCGCTTTCACATCCGGATTAACATACTCTAAGATCAAGCAATTTCAACGGCTAAAACGTGAGAATCGAGCTAATCACGATTACGGCAACACGGACTTCAATCAAGCAACACAGAGCATAACAATGGAATTCAAGCTTTAAACACGTTAATATAGAGTTAAGGACACTTACCTCGGGCTCCGATCGAGCCCGGAGTTGCTAGATACGCCGGCCGAAGTCCGGCCGGGACGAGGTTGGTTGGAGGTTTGATTCGACTCGATCGGGCAAAATCAATGCGAAAGAACAATGCGATTGTGGTTAGTGAGGTTCGGAAGGTAAAAGGCACACATCAATTTCACAGATTATACTCGAGAGCGAGTGATGCCATAGTTGCACAAGAACAAAGCTTGAAGTCGAACTCACCGTTTTTGGACGTTGCGGAGTCAATCCGGGCGGCGCGATTACTTCCTTGATCTTCGGGTGAGCTTCGGAAGTGGTTTCTCAGCTCGAGTTGGTCCGAATCGGCCGGACGAGTGACTCACGGTCGGAGCTCCGCGAAGCCAACTCAACACTCGCGAGAGCTTCTCTCTCTTAATCTCTCTCTTTTTTCTCTATTCTCGTTGCCTAGGCGAGCAAATGAACCTCTCTCTAGTCCGGAATCTTCTTGTTCCTTTTATACTCGGATTTGAATTTGCGCGCGTCCGGTGCTTGAGTTGGTGATGCTTCGCACGTGGCAACACGTGCCAAATGGCCGCCGGACGGTGACGGAATCGATTAGGATTCCGTCCCCGTCCGTTAGTCCTCCAATTTGCCACAAACGAGCATAGATTTGACACGGTTTGGGGATTTGTTGACTTTCGGATACCGCCACCTTTGACCGGCGATTTCGCCGTGCTCGGCGGCCATTGGCCGTGCCGGTGGCAATCGACAGCCCCTAGACTCGAGGATCAAAAGCCCCAAGTTAATTGATTCAATTATGGTCATATTGACCTCCAATTTGTCCATTGAAATCCAGCTCGCAAACCTGCAAAATGCACAAGCTCAGTGAAGGAGATGATATCTTGGACCGGTTCAGCCGGTCCGACCAATGATCCGACCGGTCCGAACCGGTTCAGACAGTAAATCACGTAGAATTTTCAAAATTAATTGAAATTGAGTGAGGATTTTTGCAATTAAACTTCAAAATTGGACTTAGGGGCCTGAATTCTACATAAAAATGTGATTTTGCCCAAAAGTTCACTTCAATTTCTATGAAAACCCCAAATTTCTCAATTTGCCCAAATTGGGGAAAAGTTCAATTGGATGTCAATTCGACCAAATTGGACTACGAGACCTATGCCAATTGATTTAGAATGTGTCAAAACATAGGGGGACAGTCCAAATTTACTATGATAGTCCCTCAATTAAAAGTAATTTCAAAAATTGGCAAGTTGAGGGACTAAATTGCAAATAATTTGGGGATTTTGCCTAATTTGTGCAATTCGCGCAATTTAGGGTGCAATTGATCAAATTGAAGTTCAAAGGGACCACAATTGAATGTCTAGACTTAAAATGTGCAAAAATTACAAATAAAAAGACTCAATTGGTATTTTTTGTGCAAATTCAACCTTAGGCATTGTGAAGAAACACCTAAAATTGAACTCAATTTTCAATTTTTCTTGAGATCAATATAGAAAGGGAATTAAAAGAGAAATATTGGACATTTTTCTGTATTTTTGTGACCTCGAAAAGTATTTTTTATGATTTTTCAAGTATTTTCTTATTTTCCTAAAATATTAAAAAAAATGCGAAAAATATGAAAAATTATTTTTTGTTCCAAATTGGTTCCTTAAGCTTGGCCAAGGCTTCCAATGTTGATTTTTTAATTTTTTGATTTTTTGTGAATTTTTTAATGAATTTTGGAAAATAAAACTAAAGGAAAACTGACTAAAAATTCGGGTGTCACATTTGCCCCTCTTTGAAAGTAATCTCGGTTAGAGGTTGCTTTCAAAGACAAGGTGACACCTGGATCCTTAATCGACTTCGGGGAAAAATCTAAAGAAAATAAGTCTTTGACATTCGATTGCTTTACCTTGCAGTTTAAGCTCCGACTCCGTGGGGAATTATTTCGGTTCATGCTCATTTTATGTGAAAGAGAAATGAGAAGAGAGAGACTTACCCGTAGCTCACCTGTCTATGGTTTGAGATTTGTCGATCCGAGGTTGAAAGATTCGGTGTATGGAATTACCCGTGAATGGCGCGACGAGATTTGCAATGGTCGGCGTCCGTATGATGTCGAGTGGTGGTTTGAAGATTTGGAAGGAAGGTTCACCCTTGTAACAAAGGGGTTTCACCTATTTAAAATGGGTTTGACTATCCACTAGGGATTCATCATTTAAAAAGGGGCGGATCGGCTTTCGTCTCTCCCGACTACTAACCGTTCAAAGGGGAGGTTCACCCTTGTAACAAAGGGGTTTCACCTATTTAAAAAGATTGGTTATCCTCCATGCGGGGACTCGCCATCTAAAAAGGAGATCGGCTTTCGTCTCTCCAAACTACTAACCGTTCGAGGGGGAGGTTCACCCTTGTAACAAAGGGGTTTCACCTATTTAAAAGAGATTGGCTATCCTCCATGCGGGGACTCACCATCTAAAAAGCAGATCGGCTTTCGTCTCTCCAGCTACTAACCGTCTGAAAGGGGAGGTTCACCCTTGTAACAAAGGGGTTTCACCTATTTAAAAGATTGGCTATCCTCCATGCGGGGACTCACCATCTAAAAAGCAGATCGGCTTTCGTCTCTCCGACTACTAACCGTCCGAGAGGGTGCCATCTGAGGACCTAGGTTGACTAGTGTACCTACAGAGCTCAAACCCTATTTCAAATTTTCAAATAAGCAGATCGGTTTTCGTCTCTCCAGCTACTAACCGTCCGAGAGGGTGCCATCTGAGGACCTAGGTTGACTAGTGTACCTACTGAGCTCAAACCCTATTTCAAATTTTCAAATAAGCAGATCGGTTTTCGTCTCTCCAGCCTACTAACCGTCCGAGAGGGTGCCATCTCGAGGACCTAGGTTGACTAGTGTACCTACTGAGCTCAAACCCTATTTCAAATTTTCAAATAAGCAGATCGGTTTTCGTCTCTCCGACTACTAACCGTCCGAGAGGGTGCCATCTCGAGGACCTAGGTTGACTAGTGTACCTACGGAGCTCAAACCCTATTTCAAATTTTCAAATAAGCGAGATCGGTTTTCGTCTCTCCAAGCTACTAACCGTCCGAGAGGGTGCCATCTCGAGGACCTAGGTTGACTAGTGTACCTCTGAGCTCAAACCCTATTTCAAATTTTCAAATAAGCAGATCGGTTTTCGTCTCTCCAGCTACTAACCGTCCGAGAGGGTGCCATCTGAGGACCTAGGTTGACTAGTGTACCTACAGAGCTCAAACCCTATTTCAAATTTTCAAATAAGCAGATCGGTTTTCGTCTCTCCAGCTACTAACCGTCCGAGAGGGTGCCATCTGAGGACCTAGGTTGACTAGTGTACCTACGAGCTCAAACCCTATTTCAAATTTTCAAATAAGCAGATCGGTTTTCGTCTCTCCAGCTACTAACCGTCCGAGAGGGTGCCATCCGAGGACCTAGGTTGACTAGTGTACCTACAGAGCTCAAACCCTATTTCAAATTTTCAAATAAGCAGATCGGTTTTCGTCTCTCCAGCTACTAACCGTCCGAGAGGGTGCCATCTCCGAGGACCTAGGTTGACTAGTGTACCTACAGAGCTCAAACCCTATTTCAAATTTTCAAATAAGCGGAGGATCCGAGGACACTGGGGATGCCAAAAGACCCGCAGAAAATCCAAGTTAATCAAATCTTTAAAATGCAACTTTTCCGAGGATTTGGGGTCACCAGGGAACCCTGCAGAAAGTTCAATCAAACATCATTAGTATGACAACTTTAAGTTCTTGGAAAAAATTCAAGAATTCTAGACAAATTTTCAAAGTGTATTTGTGAGGGAAATGTCTCCAATCACAATTTCAAATCTCCACTGGGGATGGATTTTGAATGACACATCCCGAGTGTTCTTCAAAAAGGTTGTTTTTAAAAAATTTTCAAAAGGATTTTCCTTCATCCAAGAGGGCTTCTCACCGTTTTGGAAAGGCTTTTTCTTAAAATTCAAATCTGCTCACAGGAAACCTAACCTCGAGGTTTCGGGATCATTCGAGATTCATACAATCCGACTAATCAGAGAAGGCATTTTAAAAGGGACCGTAATTCAGGCCAGGTCAAAGGCTTTTCAAAGGATATTCATTTTGAAGTTTAGAAATGAATTTTGATCAACAATAGTTTCTTCGGGTCTACAAGTCAAGAACCCTGAAGTCATGATAAGACAGGATTGTACTTACCCCTTTAAGCGGTAGCTTCCTGTATGATTTCTTGCATCGACCTGAAACACCTCTTAGATCAGAAAAGTTTTGGTGACAGGTTGTATCTTGGTTTAAGGTGGGCTCTTTAAGAACGGCCATATTTTCAAAAGAGGGTGAACTTTGGTGATCACCTTGACATTTCTCCAGCTTTCATTTGCCTTTTGCAGAAGATTCACGATCATTCTTTTTCCAATTGATTTTGAGGATTTTCCTCTTTTCATCTTAATGATTTTTCTTTAGGATTTGCCCCTTTTCGGGATGCTCTTTTCATGGGCTTTGGCCTTGCTTTTACCAGGCACTTTGCTTTTTCTAGCCCTTTCATTCTTCATCATTTTCGCACTGACTGGCTCTTTTGAGACCAGTATCAAAATTCTTCCGATCATGCTTTTTGACTCATTGCTGGTAATTCCTTTGCTTTGCCCCAGTGTGGGGGTGATCACCAACAAGGGTTTAGAAATGAATATTCAAAGGCTCAAATTGGCTTTTCAAAGGGTAAGTGTTTGGGATATAGAAATGAAATGCTTTTCTTCACTTTGAGGTGTTCCAAGTCTTTGCCGGAAATCACCTGAAGCTAATCACAAAAAGATTGGTGCAGGTCAGTACAATAAAGTCTTACCCGACCTTTTCTCCAAGGAATCATCCAATGAACCTCCAAATATGCCCCATTGTGGGGTGGTTCTTGACAGGGTTATATTCATAAAATTCTCCCTTTTTGGCTCAGAGTGGTTATCAAGGGATACAAATGTGTATGGATAATTTTGAAATGGAAATGCCTTTCATCATTTAAATCCATGTAATCACCGCGAATGATCCCTACGTCCCAAAATTAAGCTCTTTCGCTCTATCACTCTCACTCATCACTCAAGTGTGTCGGGGACGTGTTTAAGGACAAAGTTTGCCTCTTTTCATTTGAAGGATCATTCTTTTGAAAAGCTTTCAAAGCATGCCCTTTTATAGAAACTCAGGGCGTTTTCGTCAAAATTCATCGTTTGCCAAATGTTCTCATCAAAGATAATATTCAAAGAAGATACCCGAGGCGCCTTTCAAACGCCAATACCCTTTGAGAAGGGATATTAGGGAGCAAACTGGAGAAGTAGCTTTTGTCCCTAATCCGCCAAAGCCCGGAAATTTCTCGCCTTCAATTCCTACCCAAGGAACGTCCTCCTGGACCACTTCCAAACCACCGGAATTCAGAAAAAAGAATCCAGTTGTTTTCACTCCACTACCCCGACCCTTATCCAAATTGTTACCCATGCTGTTGGAGAATCGCTTAGTTGCTAAAGAGCCACCTAGAGCTCACCCGCCAAGATTTCCTGGGTATGATGAGACCCGGACGTGCGTATACCATATGGGAGAAAGGGGGCATAACGCGGACAACTGTCTCGCTTTGAAGTTCAAGGCGCAAGCATTGATCGATGGAAAAGTTCTAGAGTTTGATAAAGCCGAACCGAATGTGCAGCAGAACCCGCTACACGAGCATCGCGAGGTGAACGCGATTTTTGGAGGTGAAGAGGATGAGGTTCTGGAATTCATAGCGAATATGGGTAAAATGCGGGATGTCTTGGCATTGGCCTCGCAATACCCGGAAGGAGAGAGTATTTCCCGGGAGCAAAAAGAGGCTTGCTTGGAAAAATTGATTAACTTGGGCGTCATAGGAAGAATGGAAAATGTCGCTTTCAAGGGGACCTACGTGGCAGTAGACATGCTGTCTGAGGAGTTCGCGATGAAACTTACGAGGGGAGCTCTTTTGAAAATACCCTCGGGATATTTGATGAGCATCAAAGATGGTCAAGAAATTGAAGAGATAGACGAATATGAAGTCCGTCTGGATAAGGCCCGTCGAGGCGATAGAAGATTTTTGCAGAAAGCCCTAGAGAGGGGCGAAATAGTTGATAACCTGGGGGAAGATAGTGGTGGTTACAACTTTAAAGTGTTGTATTCGGCACCCCCAAGCTTTTTTGTCGATTCTGGAGATGTAGTCCCCGATGGGTGGGGTGGAATGGATGACCCCGCAAGTGACGAATTTGTGGGAACGGTCGATGAAGTTAAGGACCAAGCGGCTCCTCGGGATGAACAGAAGAACCAAGAGGTTGATATGCGACTTTCTAATCTGAAGACGCATATACGTCATTTGACGACTATGGTAGCAGAATTATCGCAATTAATGGCCGGGAACAACGCCACAAGAATAGAAGAGAATATGCAGATTCTGGAGATACGGCGGACCATGGAGACACGGAATCGAAAGATCGCTCTACTGCAAGAGCAAGGAAATGACGTGTCGAGGAAAATGGATGAGTTGAAGGAGCTGATTACGCCACTTACTCAAGCAAGAAATGTTCCGCCTCAAGGCACGAACCCGAGAGTGACCTTCCGCACGAAGTATAATGGCGTTGGGTGTCCTCTGGCGCATATCTCATATTATCTCCGCCAAATGATTGGCCACCATGAAGATGATGAAACATTGATTCGGAATTTCGGACATAGTTTAACGGGCCCCGCACTAGCATGGTTTCAGTTAATTGACCTAGACTGGGTCCCGAGCTGGGAGGATTTATCGGAACACTTCATACGACACTTTGAAGCTGGAATCAGAGGTTATTTCACTAAGGCTAATCTGTTGAATATCGGGAAAGGTGAAGATGAGAGTTTTGAACTTTTCGCTAGAAGGTGGAAGAAACACGCTGTGATGGTGCAACCGCCGCTGTCGGAGAGGGAAATGCTGGAGTTTGTACTGAAGTCACTTCCGGCGGAATACTTTGATCGCATGTATGCATACACTTACTCGTCGTTCCAACATATGGTGGAGATTGGTATGAGAATTGAGGGGATTATCCTAAGAGTCAAAAGAGAAAGGCAGAGGGATCTAGATGAAGAAAATGCTACGCTGGTAAGGCCAGGTCCAGAACATAACCCTGAGGATGTTCATGAGGATGAAATGATCGGGATGGTAGATACCCCAATTCGTTTCGTGATTGATTTGAACAAAGTTGATAGCTGGGAGTTAGAAGCTTCTAGTTCGGAAAAAACATCAACATCTGAATCACTACCAGAAAAGTTCATACCGGTGAGGATTAAATTACCGCTTGTGGAAGAGTACAACTCAAGGGCAGTTCACTGGGATTATGGAACGGGCGAGATTGACGCTATAATGAGATCCGGAAGGTGTTATCCACCGAGAGAAGCGGATTCCGAAAAGAGAGTCCCAACTGCGGAAGAGGTTGAGAAGTTGCAATCGGTAGTGAGGACCGGTGAATATGAGGTCGTTGACCAACTGCGGAAAATGCCGGTATAGATTTCCTTATTAGATCTCTTCAAAAATTCTGAAAAGCACAAGGATGCCCTTTTGAAAGTGCTGGATGAGGTGCATGTTCCGGAAACAATTAACGAAGTGCAACTAGGAAACTTTGTGGGTACTATCCTTCTAAAGGACCAGATATCCTTTTCGGACGAAGACTTCCCGAAAGAAGGGCGGGTCCACAACAAAGCCCTTTACATAGCTGTGAGGTGTCACGGGAAGGAGGTTTCTCGCGTCCCGATTGATAACGGTTCTGCTTTTAACCTATGTCCACTAAGCACTTTGAGAAGCTTGGGGATCAATGAAGATTTTGTGAAGACATCCAAGGCCACCATCCGGTCATTTGACGGAGTCTCCAAGAATGTGGTGGGAGAGATCGAATTGGACAATGTCATTGGACCGGTAACATTTTCTATACCGTTCCAAGTATTGGATATTCCAAGCGCCTTCACCTTGCTCCTGGGAAGACCGTGGATTCATGTGTCCGGAGCGGTACCTTCCTCTCTGCATTAAAAGTTAAAATTTGTGGTCAAGGGTCAGTTGATCACCGTCCATGGCGAGACAGGGCATCGAGCCGCTTTAAAAGGGATGGTCCCATACATTGAACCCTCAAAAGAGGAGGAGCTGAGTTATCACACCTTTGACATTGTATCTGTCATGCATGTGTCACCGGATGCAAAGGTGGCTATACCGGAGCTTTCGAGACCCGCAACTATGGCGGGAAAAGTGCTACTCTCGAATGGATTTATTCCAGGTGCCGGATTAGGGAAATATGGTCGGGGAATCCGTAACCCTTTGAATTTGGGCTCAAATGACCACAAGGTTGGTCTAGGTTATAATGGAATAGCGAAAAAAACATAGGTCGAGGCCGAAGTCGAAACAATCGTTATGGAGACCGTGGACGCCAAGGTGGCCGTTTCATAGGTACCGATGTATGGAATGCTAGAGGAAAAATGCTCCTAAACCCTTTATTCGAGGTATTCTCTAAGGGAGGCAAATGGCTGGAAGATGAGGACATCTCCGAGGATGCAGAGCCAGACTTATTCAACCCGTTCCTGGATAATCGGGTAAACGTGATAATTGAGTGGCTGGACGATGATTTCCCCACCCCTGAGTAAAAGGCTCTTTCTGAACTTTATCTTTTAATGCATTTTGATTACTGCATTTGCTTTAAAGCTTTTTGATGTTTTAGCACCCTTTGGGTCACATGCTGTGATCCAGGAAGTGCAATCTTGTATTGTTCTTAGTTGCATCTATTAATGAAAAACATTTCAAATTTGATTACAAACATGTGGAGCAACGGATTGATCCGATGATGACAATTGATTCTACCATGAAACTTGAGGCCTAATCCGCCATATGATCTAGAGTTTTAAATAGCTTTTGAGAACCAGGATGTCCGGAAGATCGTGGACCAGTTCTCCTTTCCTTGTCTAAGAAATTTGAAAAATGTTTTCATGATAGAAATCATGCATCCTTCAATTTTATCATCTTTGAATACTAACCTTTCATGGTGCGTTTCAGGCATGTCATCCCACCCATACATAACAGGTTAATATGTGACTCGGATCAGCTCGATGACTATGCATGCGAAGTTGACGTAGACGAGGTTGATGTGAGCGATATCAAGAAAGAATGGGATTGTTTTGAAGAATCTAAACCCCCTATTTCTGAAGAACCCATCACTATTAATTTGGGGGATTCTGACTGTGTCAAGGAAGTAAAAATAGGAGGACACCTGTTCGCAGCAGATATTTTAAGAATGACGGTGTTACTCAAGGAATATCAAGATATCTTCGCCTGGTCGTATGCTGACATGCCGGGTCTAGATCGTGAGATTGTGGAGCATGCTTTGCCCACAAATCCTTCTTGCACACCAGTAAATCAATCGCCCGGAAGAATGAATCCCGAACTGGGGGATAAGATCAAGGAAGAGGTGATGAAGCTCCTTAAAGTTGGATTTATCGAGGCTGTCCCATATGCTGATTGGGTCGCCAATATCGTACCGGTTAAGAAGAAGGACGGAAGAATTAGAATATGCGTGGATTATCGGGACTTAAACAAAGCTAGTCCGAAGGATGATTTTCCCTTACCGCACATTGATGTGCTCGTCGACGCATCTGCGGGCTTTGAATTATTCTCCTTTATGGATGGATTTTCGGGATATAATCAGATCATGCTGAAGGAAGAAGACAAGATCAAGACCTCATTCACTACGCAATGGGGAACTTTCTGTTACAAGGTAATGCCATTTGGATTGAAAAATGCAGGGGCAACATATCAAAGGTCTATGGTAACCCTTTTTCATGACATGATACATAAGGAGATTGAGGTCTATGTGGATGATATGATTGCCAAGTCCAAGCCTGGAGAAGACCATGTAAAAGTGCTAAAGAAGTTATTTGATCGATTGAGAAAGTATAAGCTCAAGTTGAATCCTACGAAATGCGTATTTGGTGCAAGATTTGGAAAGCTGCTAGGATTTGTGGTGAGCAGTCGTGGTATTGAAATTGACCCTTCCAAGATCAAAGCCATATGGGAAATAGGAACTCCTTCCACTGTCAAGGAAATAAGGGGCCTACTTGGAAGGTTAAATTATATATCCATATTTATATCTCAACTGTCAGAAACGGCGAAACCCTTCTTCAAGTTTTTAAAGAAAGGTGCGAAGGTCAAATGGGATGCAGAATGTCAACAAGCATTTGAGAAGATCAAGGAATATTTGGTACAGCCTCCAATCTTGGTACCTCCTATCCCTAACATTCCTCTAACTCTATATCCGACAGTCAATGATGAATCCCTAGGGGCTTTACTTACCCAAACTAACCCCAAAGATCGTAAAGAGCGGGCCATATATTATTTGAGCAAAAAGTTCACAACATCCGAAGCCAAGTACCCAGCCGTGGAAAGGACTTGCGTAGCATTGGTTTGGGTCCTCCACGGATTGAGGCAGTATACGCTGCATTATCACATAGAGCTAGTCACTGAAAATGACCCTATCAAGTACCTTTTGGAGAAGCCGACGTTGCTAGGAAAGATGGCTAAATGGCAGATCTTGCTTTCAGAATTTGATATCAAAACCTTTCCCCAAAAATCTGTCAAGGGAAGAGCAATTGCTGACATGCTAGCTGAGAATCCTCCTAAGGACGTTTTAGAGCAAAACAAGGGAGGTCAAATCCTGAATATATCTGAAGACAAATGGACAATGTATTTCGACGGCGCAGTGAACCTCACCGGATCAGGTCTTGGGGCGGTTCTGATATCCCCCGAAGATCAACATTATCTAGTTTCAGCTAAATTGGTGTTTCCATGCACCAATAACATTTCTGAATATGAAGCCTGCATATTGGGATTACAATTGGCCATCTCATTAAAGGTGAAGAAGCTACCGGTATATGGAGATTCCATGCTAATCATTTTACAAACTCAAGGGGAGTGGAAGACAAAGGATCCCAAGCTTATTCCTTATCATAAGTACCTCGAGGAGCTGATCCAACATTTTGAGGAAATCACTTTTGAATATCTGCCGAGAACTCGGAACCATTTTGCTGATGCTTTGGCCACATTATCAGCCATGTTACAAGTGCAAAATGGTCTTGAGATAGAGCCATTAAGGATTGACATCTTGGAGCAACCCGCATCTTGCATGGTCATTGAAGAAGAGCCCGATGAAGAACCGTGGTACCATGACATCAAGAATTACCTATCGAAGGGCGAATTCCCGCGGGACAGTCAACCAGATGATAAGAAATACATAAGTAAGATGGCATCTAAATTCTTCCTCGGTGGACAGATCTTATACAAGAGATCCTTTGACTCGGTCCTGCTGAGGTGCGTGAATTCCAAAGAAGCAAATCTCATTATGAAAGAGATTCATGAAGGAGAGTGCGGGCCGCATATGAATGGTCACCTTCTCGCCAAGAAGATCATGAGACTCGGATATTACTGGATGACTATCGAGTCGGATTGCAACCAGCATGTTAGATCCTGTCATCAATGTCGGGTGTACGGTGACAAGATAAATGAACCACCAACCGAGCTACATCAAATGTCAGAGCCCTGGCCATTTTGCATGTGGGGAATTGATATGATTGGCCCTATCAATCCAAAGGCCTCCAACGGACATCGTTTTATTTTGGTGGCTATTGACTACTTCACCAAATGGATTGAAGCTAGCTCATATACCAATGTCACTGCGAATAGTGTGGCTAAGTTTATCAAGCGAGATATCATCTCAAGATATGGAGTGCCAAGAGCCATCATTACGGACAATGGCTCTAATCTGAACAACAAGGTAGTCGATCAACTATTGGAACAATTTAAGGTACGACACCTTAATTCTTCACCTTACCGCCCGCAAATGAATGGAGCTGTGGAAGCGGCTAACAAGAACATCAAGAAGATATTGGCCAAGACTGCCGAGAAGTATAGAGATTGGCACGAAAGATTGCCATATGCTCTTATGGCTTATCGAACTTCAATACGTACTTCAACCGGGGCAACTCCCTACTCTTTGGTATACGGTATGGAAGCAGTCCTACCGGTAGAAGTGGAAATCCCCTCTTTAAGGATCCTATCTCAAGTTGAGCTCACGGAAGAGGAGTGGAACCGACAGAGACATGAACAATTGAATTTGATTGATGAAAAACGATTAAAGGCCATCCGCCATGGTCAGAGCTACCGGAAGAAAGTGGCCAGAGCTTTTAACAAGAAGGTCAAGCCCAGAAATTTTGAAACAGGGATGCTAGTTGTGAAGAAAATGCTCCCAAATGCACAACACCCAGGAGGCAAATTTATGCCGAATTATGAAGGCCCCTACGTGATTCGGAAAGTCTTATCCGAGGGAGCTCTTATACTTGTAAACATGGATGGAGAAGAGTTGGCAAGTCCAGTGAATTCGGATGCCGTGAAGAGATATTTTCCTTGAAATAAATTGAGCTTCGGAGCGATTAATAAGCAGATCCGAGTCACATAGAATTTTGCATTCGCATGACATCTGCATACATGCATTTGCATACGTTTGTATTTTGTAGGTGGACTGGGAATCGTGAAGAGCTTTGCAGAGCAATTGATCAAAACAGGGAAGTTTGTCTATTACTTTGGATTACAGATTTTGAATATCATTAACTGATGGTTTCCTTTTGTTTTTACGGGAAACGGGAGTCAACATCCGAAGGAGGTAGAAAGAAGTCGCTTCGGAACTTGAAATTTTGAATATCTTTGACTAATTGATTCCTTTTGTTTTTACAGGAAACAGGAGTCAACGTCCGAAGGAGACGAGAAGAAATCGCTTCGGAACTTAAAATTTTGAATACCTTGAACTGATTGTTTCCTTTTGTTTTTACGGGGGACAGAAGCCAATATTTGAAGAAGACAGGTTTGAGGTTCTCTTTCTTTACAAAGAATTTTCATACGCCGTCGTGCTTGAAATTGAAGAACTTGGATTTATAGAGCCACAAGGCCCTTTCAAAGAAATATTCCTTACAAATTACAAAAACATCTTTTGAATATTATCTTTGATGAGAACATTTGGCAAACGATGAATTTTGATGAAAACGCCCTGAGTTTCTATAAAAGGGCATGCTTTGAAAGCTTTTCAAAAGAATGATCCTTCAAATGAAAAGAGGCAAACTTTGTCCTTAAACACGTCCCCGACACACTTGAGCGATGAGTGAGAGTGATAGAGCGAAAGAGCTTAATTTTGGGACGTAGGGATCATTCGCAGTGATTACATGGATTGAAATGATGAAAGGCATTTCCATTTCAAAATTATCCATACACATTTGTATCCCTTGATAACCACTCCGAGCCAAAAAGGGAGAATTTTATGAATATAACCCTGTCAAGAACCACCCCACAATGGGGCATATTTGGAGGTTCATTAGATGATTCCTTGGAGAAAAGATCGGGTAAGACTTTATTGTACTGACCTGCATCAATCTTTTTGTGATAGCTTCAAGTGATTTCTGGCAGAGACCGGGAACACCTCAAAGTGAAGAAAAGCATTTCATTTCTATATCCCTAAACACTTATCCTTTGAAGAGCCAATTTGAGCCATTGAATTCTCATTTCTAAACCCTTGTTGGTGATCACCTCCCTACACTGGGGCAAATAAAGGAATAACCAGCAATGAATCAAAAAGCATGATCGGAAGAACTTTGAATTTTGATACCGGTCTCCAAAAGAGCCAGTCAATGTAAAGATTGATGAAAGGGCTAGAAAAACCAAAGTGCCTGGTAAAAGCAAGGCCAAGCCCATGAAAAGAGCACCCTGGAAAGAGATAAATCTTAAAGAAAAATCATCAAGATGAAAAGAGGAAAATCCTCAAAGTCAATTGAGCAAAAAATGATCATGAATCTACTGCAAAAGCAAATGAAAGTTGAAAAATGTCAAGATGATCACCAAAGTTCACCCCTCTTTTGAAAATATGGCCATTCTTAAAGAGCCCACCTTAAGCCAAGATACAACCTGTCACCAAGACTTTTCTGATCTAAGAGGTGTTTCAGGTTGATGCAAGAGATCACACAGGAAGCTACCGCTTAAAGAGGTAAGTACAATCCTGTCTTATCATGTCTTCGGGGTTCTTGACTTGTAGACCCGAAGAAGCTATTTTTGATCAAAATTCATTTCTAAACCTTAAATTGAATATCCATTGATAAGCCTTTGACCTGGCCTGAATTACGGTCCCTTTTAAAATGCCTTCTACGATTAGTCGATTGTATGCATCTCGAATGATCCCGAAACCTCAAGGTTAGGTTTTCTGAGAGCAGATTCGAATTTTAAGAAAAGCCTTTCCAAAATGGTGAGAAGCCCTCTTGGATGAAGGAAAACCCTTTTCGAAAAATTTTAAGACAACCTTTTTGTAGAACACTCGGGATGTGTCATTCAGAATCCATCCTCGGTAAAAATTTGAAATTGTGATTGGATACATTTCTTTCGCAAATACACTTTGAAAATTTGTCTAAGAATTCTTAAGTCTCTCCTCGGGACTTAGAATTGTCATACTAATGATGTTTGATTGAACTTTCTGCAGGCTCCCTGGTGATCCCAAATCCTCGGAAAAGTTACATTTTAAAGATTTGATTAACTTGGATTTTCTGCGGGTCTTTTGGCATTCCCGGGCCCTCGGATCCTCTGCTTATTTGAAAATTTGAAATAGGGTTTGAGCTCTGTAGGTACACTAGTCAATCTAGGTCCTCAGATGGCACCCTCTCGGACGGTTAGTAGCTGGAGAGACGAAAACCGATCTGCTTATTTGAAAATTTGAAATAGGGTTTGAGCTCTGTAGGTACACTAGTCAACCTAGGTCCTCGGATGGCACCCTCTCGGACGGTGAGTAGCTGGAGAGACGAAAGCCGATCTGCTTCTTAGATGGTGAGTCCCCGCATGGAGGATAGCCAATCTCTTTGAAATAGGTGAAACCCCTTTGTTACAAGGGTGAACCTCCCCCTCAGACGGTTAGTAGCTGGAGAGACGAAAACCGATCTACTTTTTAGAAAATTTGAAATAGGGTTTGAGCTCCGTAGGTACACTAGTCAACCTAGGTCCTCGGATGGCACCCTCTCGGACAGTTAGTAGCTGGAGAGACGAAAGCCGATCTGCTTTTTAGATGGTGAGTCCCCGCATGGAGGATAGCCAATCTCTTTGAAATAGGTGAAACCCCTTTGTTACAAGGGTGAACCTCCCCCTCAGACGGTTAGTAGCTGGAGAGACGAAAACCGATCTGCTTATTTGAAAATTTGAAATAGGGTTTGAGCTCGTAGGTACACTAGTCAACCTAGGTCCTCGGATGGCACCCTCTCGGACGGTGAGTAATTTGGAGAGACGAAAGCCGATCTCGCTTTTTAGATGGTGAGTCCCCGCATGGAGGATAGCCAATCTCTTTGAAATAGGTGAAACCCCTTTGTTACAAGGGTGAACCTCCCCCCTCAGACGGTTAGTAACTGGAGAGACGAAAACCGATCCGCTTTTTAGAAAATTTGAAATAGGGTTTGAGCTCCGTAGGTACACTAGTCAACCTAAGTCCTCGGATGGCACCCTCTCGGACGGTTAGTAGCTGGAGAGACGAAAGCCGATCTGCTTTTTAGATGGTGAGTCCCCACATGGAGGATAGCCAATCTCTTTGAAATAGGTGAAACCCCTTTGTTACAAGGGTGAACCTCCCCCTTAGACGGTTAGTAGCTGGAGAGACGAAAGCCGATCTGCATTTTAGATGGTGAGTCCCCGCATGGAGGATAGCCAATCCCTTTGAAATAGGTGAAACCCCTTTGTTACAAGGGTGAACCTCCCCATCAGACGGTTAGTAGCTGGAGAGACGAAAGCCGATCCGCTTTTTAGATGGTGAGTCCCCGCATGGAGGATAGCCAATCTCTTTTAAATTGGTGAAACCCCTTTGTTACAAGGGTGAACCTCCCCTTTCGCACGGCGAGTAGCTGCATAGACGAAAGCCAATCTGCCCCCTTTTTAAATGATGAATCCCTAGTGGATAGTCAAACCCATTTTAAATAGGTGAAACCCCTTTGTTACAAGGGTGAACCTTCCTTCCAAATCTTCAAATCACCACTCGACATCATACGGACGCCGACCATTACAAATCTCGTCGCGCCATTCACGAGTAATTCCATACACCGAATCTTTCAACCTCGGATCGACAAATCTCAAACCATAGACAGGTGAGCTACGGGTAAGTCTCTCTCTTCTCATTTCTCTTTCACACAAGACGAGCATGAATTGAAATAATTCCCCGCGGAGTCGAACTTTAACAAAGAAAGGTAAAGCAATTGAATGTCAAGACTTATTTTCTTTAGATTTTTCCCCAGCGGGGTCGATTAAGGATCCAGTTGTCACCTTGTCTTTGAAAGCAACCTCTAACCGAGATTACTTTCAAAGAGGGGCATTATTGACACACCGAATTTTTAGTCAGTTTTCTTTAGTTTTATTTTCCAAAATTCATTAAAAATTCACAAAAAAAATAAAAATTTAAAAATCAACATTGGAAGCCTTGGCCAAGCATAAGGAACCAATTTGGAACAAAAAATAATTTTTCATATTTTTCACATTTTTTTAATATTTTCGGGAAATAGGAAAATATTAGAAAATGCATAAAAAATACCTTTCGAGGTCACAAAAATACAAAAAAATATCCAATATTTTTCTTTTAATTCCCTTTTCATATTGACCTCAAGAAAAATTGAAAATTGAGTTCAATTTTAGGTGTTCCTTCACAATACCTAGAGTTGAATTTGCACAAAAAATACCAATTGAATCTCTTTATTTGCAATTTTTGCACATTTGGAGTCTAGACATTCAATTGTGGTCCCTTTGAACTTCAATTTGATCAATTGCACCCTAAATTGCGCGAATTGCACAAAATCCCCAAAATATTTGCGATTTAGTCCCTCAATTTGCAATTTTTTAAATTACTTTCAATTGAGGAATTTTCTATACACAATTGGATCACCCCTAGGGTTTTAACACATTCTGAATCTATTGGCATAGGTCTCGTAGCCCAATTTGGTCAAATTGACACTCAATTGAACTTTTCCCCAATTTGGGCAAATTGAAAAATTTGGGATTTTCATAGAAATTGATGGGCAATTTTGGGCAAAAACACATTTCTAAGTAATATCCGGGCCCCTAAGTGCAATTTTGAAGATTAATTTCAAAAATTCCCAACCGATTTCGTTTAATTTTGAAAATTGTGAAAATTCAACTGTCTGAACCGGTTCGGACCGGTCTGGCCGCCGGTCGGACCGGTCGAACCGGTCCAATAAATACTTCATCTTCCCCAACTTACTCGCACGAATTGCAGGTTGACGGCCGAGATTCATCACTCAAATTGAAGACCAATTCAAGCTTAATCGAATCAATTGCTGGAGGGGTTTTGTTCATAGGAATAGCCCGCATCGATTGGCGCCAACGGCGCGACCAACGGCCGCCGGAGGTGGTCGCGATCGCCGGTCAAAGGTTCGGCGCAACAAAAGTCAATGTTCTTGAACCAGAGTGCAATTCTCGTCCATTTTAGCTCAACGGTAGGTCTAACGGACGGTGACGGAATCACAACCGATTCCGTCACCGTCCGGCGACCAAAAATCACGTGGGCGACACGTGATTACCTCGCCGACTCAAGCTCCCGACGCGCTAAAATTCAAAATGGGTATAAAAGGGGAGAAGCTTCGAGAATTGCGAAGAAGAGGCTCATTTCGCTCGCACTTATAACGGAATAGAGAGAGAAAGAGAGAGAAGTAGAGAGAGAGACTACGAGCGATACCTTCGCCGGAGCTTCGAACCGGAGCCGTACGTCTTCGGCCCAAGCGATTCAGGCCAAATCGAGGCCTCGCACCACCACCGGAAGTTCACCGGAGTCCAGGAGAGGCGATCGGCACAGCTCAATCGTCTTCAAGCTTCCAAAAGCGGTGAGTCGAGCTTCACTTCCTTCCATTGTGCATCAATGGCATCGCATTGTTCCGAACATGATTCTTTAAATTGTTGTGTGCGTTTTGCTCCCTGAACTTCACCGACCGCGATCGTATCCTTTTCCCGCATCGATTACGCTTGAATACCTCGAGTCAAACCGTCGACACATCTCGGTCTGGCCGGACTTCGGCCAGGCTATTTTAGCAACTACGGGTTCGATCTGAACCCGAGGTAAGTGTTTCGAACTTACCTTGAATATTTTTGAAGCTTGAATTAGATTGTTATGCTCTGTATGTTGAAGATGAGTTCTGCGATTATTAGACTGTGCGAGCTTGATTGTTGATAATCCCGTGGATGAAATTGTCTGATTCTTTGATATGTGGTAGAGGAAGTCGAGTCAAGTCGATCGGCGTTGGTTTCGTGCCGATCCGGCGAGATCTCACCGTTGGATCTCGCCGGAAGCATTCTGGCCGTCCATTGTTGTGTCGTCGAGAGGTTGAAGAAGATGCCGACGTGGCGGTCGCCGAGTCAAACATGCTTTTGTGTCGCTCGTCCATTGGTCCAGCTTGGATCCGAGTCGGCTCGGCCGTTGGCGCGAGCGAGCCGACTCGGATCCGATCCAACGGTCCGCATTAATAGGTAGATTTGATTCCGGACCGTTGGATCTTTATTTTTATATTTTTGGATATTAGATATATTAGATTAGAAAATAGAAAATGTAAAACGGTGCCGTATTCCCCGAGTGAAGCGTCGTCGTTTAGGATAGATTAGGAACGGACGGTCCAGATTGAATCTAGGTTAGATCGTGACCGTCCATGAATTTAATCAATCCGGCGTCGTTTTGGCATAGATAGGACGAGCGGCTTAGATTAGAGCTAGGTTAAGATCTTGACCGTCCAATGTACTAGAGGATGCGACGTCGTTTTGAGTCATAGGCAAACGGACGGTTCAGATTAGACTTAGAGGAAATCGTGACCGCCTGTCCGTGTTAGTTGGAGGCGACGTCGTTTCGCTTAGATAAAGGCCGACGGCTGAGATTGGTTCACGGATCGATCTCGGCCGTCCATTTTTCTTTTTCGTATATTAGAATATTAGAGAATATTTTAGAAAATCAAACAAAAATCGGATAAATTGCATACGGCGCCGTTTTGAGGTCGAGCGGATTGTGTTTGGGTCTGATGTTCGGTCGGACTGGGTTGACCGGTCGTTGACCGGGTTTACCCGATCCGGTCTATTAATAAAAAATAATAATAAAATAAAAAAGAAATTTCCAAAAATTCAAAAAAATTGCAAAAATACCTAGAAAATTCACATAAATTCCCAGATTTTCATAAAAAATTTCTAAAAATTTGTAGATCGATTCGGGACTCATAAAATCTGGATCGAAAATTTTTGAGACTTCGAGGGTTGATTAATTTCGATCCGGAAATTTCCAAATATTTTTAGAAAATAAATAAAAATTCCAAAAAAATAGAAAAAATTCCATAAAATCACAAAAAATGGGAAATGGCCACTTTCAACTGGCCCGACCCCAATTTTGTGATTTTCGGGTCCCGAACTCTCAAAAATGACCATTCTACCCTTCCGGGCCTTCCGCCCCATATTCTTACCAAATCACCCCGACACCCAAAATTGATTTTTGTATGGGCCGATAGGGTCATTTTAGACATATCAAACCTTAATTGATTGATTTAATTGCTTGTAATGATTTTGATTGCGCATTATTTTTTGCTGATTGTGATTGATTAGGATAGAAAATTCCCATCCGCATGAAAACTTAGAATTGTAAGGGCCTACCTCACCCGATATTACATCCGTATGAATTCTTAGGTTAGAAAAACAATCAACATCGGTAACCGAAAGGGCGTTAAATATGAAATTCGGCGTAACCAAGTCCCCGGACCCAAAATCTACGGTTTTCGCGGAACCGAACGGTTTCTCCCGACCGCTCGGTAAGGTTTTCCGATCATACCTTCCAATAAATCGATCGGTGGCGACTCCAAATTGCATGTACACCTCGCACATGCCACCCGACCACACAAGGTCAATTTCGATATTTGATAAATTTCGCCCGACATCGCGATTCGAGTAATGGGTCTTGGGAGAGACCCGCGATCCTTAAAAAATACCCCGCCGACAATCGGGATTATAGAAATTAAGGATAAGCTCGTTAGCCCTATTCCACCCGGAAAAAAATTTCCGGAGGGTCGCGACACTTGTATTATGTTTTGGAGTCATTCTATTATTTTTCCGGGTTTGTTATGTCCGTTTCCGCTTGCATTTGCATCTCGCGCATATTATGTTCGTTCCCGATCCTGGTGAGGTTCGCGAGTTTTCTCTTGACCATGTGGGATGTTCGACCGCTGATGGAGGTGCGGGGCGTGACATCCCCGTTGAAGTGGTATCAGAGCAAGGTCAGCTCGATCCAAGACGATTGAGTGATGGAGTGATAAGGAGGAATAACCTCGGAACGACCGTTAGCTAAGACCTTAGGTGGTTACGAGCCTTAGGCACGAATGCATGACATTTGAAGTGGTGTATGTGTATTGGCATGGTGTCGAATCCCGGTATTGGGCTATTGTGTGAATTGATTGTGGCTGCTGTTTGAAGTATTGGATTGCTTGTGATGATTTCATTAAGCTGCAGATGCGGCTGGACCGGAGGTACGATTGGAAATCCTTGTTGTGATGCTATGATTGCTGGAACTGCCATGATTTGGTAGTTACGTTGTTTGCTTTCCTTAGCGTTGAATGCCCGATTGAGTACCTACTGGTTTGTCTGCCGAATGACCGTAAGGGATCCTAAGATGTTAGCTGAAAGTGGATAGACTTAAGTGTTGGGCTTAGGCCCCGATCCTCGAGCGAAATTGCACCTGTTAGGTGTAGTGAAACCTTGTTGAGATGAGCAACCGCAATAGAGGTACTAGAGGAGCGTCTAGCTCGAGGGCCCCACTTGTAGAAGATCCAAGATTGGATGGTGTGATAAGGACCTTGGAGCAAATGGGTGATTTGAGGGGTAGGCGGGCTCGGGAGAGAGCTGCCGTTGCCGCTAACGAAGCCGAGGAAAGAGCCAATGTTATAGCTCTAACTGTTGAGACTACTGTCTTTGCAATTCATACGACACTTGGAAACAATGGGCGGAATGGCCAAGGTAATGCTTGGGGCGATGTACCTGCCTCGGAGAATCCGAATAGGACAATGGGCCAAATGGTGAAGCAATTTCTTAAACTAAAGCCGCCTAGGTTTGACGGGAAAGGAGACCCGGAAATGGCCCTCATTTGGATTGAGGAGATCGAGGAGTGTTTCATGGTACTAGGGTGTACCGAAGCCGAGAAAGTGACATTGGTGGTATACCAACTTTAAGAGACTGCCCATGATTGGTGGAGGGCAACTAGAGTAATTGTTTTCCTGAAGGAGTAGTGTCCAACTGGAATGCATTCTACGAGGCATTCGTTGGGAAGTTCTTTTCTGCGGCTGCCTAAGAACAGAAGTTAGTTGGATTCCGGAACTTGCGTGAAGGCAACATGACAATCAAGCAGTATGAGGCGGAGTTTGCAAGGTTGTCGAAGTATGCTCCGTGAATGGTTGAAAATTCCTTGGATACATCAAGGAGGTTCAAAGATGATATGCAACTTGACCTCCGTAGTCAACCGGTAGCTTTGGACCTGTAGGACCATGAGGAGTCATATAGGCATGGCCAACTGATTGAAAGGGATATGAGAGAGAGAGAAGGAAAGTCGTCCCTGGACTGCAATTTATACCCCGGAAGGACAATCGCAATTTTGGAAAGAGGCCGATGATAGTAATAGGTGGTTTGCTTCCCTTGTGAAGAAGGAATTGGAAAGCCAACTCGCCCGAATAGGAATAACTGGAACTGTTGTCTCTATGGAAGGCGACATGAAATGGACCTTACCTCGGCCGGGCGGGTGCTTATTTCGGGAGTGGCAAGCTGGGCCACCATGTAAGACAATGCCCCGAGAAAGCTCATGGGGATTACCTGCATATGGTAAGGCATCCAGGAGGGCATAAGATATGAGCTGCTCTGCAAGGAGACCGTTGGAAGTGTTATTGCATGTTGCTACACCCTTAAGGACTAAAGCACCGGTTACTTTAGGATGCCCGAACCGTAAGATAGTGATTGGCGATCGCAAAGAATTGGTTGATCTTGTTGTATTGCCCATGTATGACTTCGATGTTATTATCGGGATGGATTGGTTATGGAAGCAAAAGGTCGTAGTCGATTGTTGTAGCAGGGCGATACAATTCTTTCCCGATGGTCACCCTAGATTTTATTTCGTCGGAAGTTGGGGAGGGACCTCAATCCCTTAAATCTTGCCACGGGGGGTAACTAAGTTAATAGATGAGGAGTGTAAGGCTTACTTGGTGGTTGTGTTGATCCCGACGATTGAGGAACCCAAGTTGGAAGATATGCCGGTAGTATGTGAATACCCGGATGTTTTTCCTCTAGACTTACCCGGATTACCACCTGAGAGAGAGAGACGGAATTCTCTATTGAGTTAGCCCACGGGACGGAACCGATATCGAAGGCACCTTATAGAAGTCCTTATCGGTGTTGAAAGAGTTAAAGGTGCAAATGCAGAAACTTTTGGACAAAGGGTTCATTCGCCCAAGTGCTTCACCTTGAGGAGCACCGGTCTTATTTCTGAGGAAAAAGGACGGGATATCACCGGTTAAGGATAAAAAGGAAGGATATCCCTAAGATCGCCTTTAGGACAAGGTGTGGGCATTATGAGTTTATATTCATGCCTTTTTGGGTTGACCAATGCTCCATTTGCCTTCATTGTCGCGACCCTCCGGAAATTTTTCCGGGCGGAATAGGGCTAACGAGCCGATCCCTTAATTTTTTATAACCCCGGTTGTCGGCGGGGTATTTTCTAGGATCGCGGATCCCTCCCAAGACCCATTACTCGAATCGCGATGTCGGGTAAAATTTATCGAATATCGAAATTGACCTTGTGTGGTCGGGTGGCATGTGCGATGTGTACATGCAATTTGGAGTCGCCACCGATCGATTTATTGGAAGGTACGATCGGAAAACCTTACCGAGCGGTCGGGAGAAACCGTTCGGTTCCGCGAAAACCGGAGATTTTGGATCCGGGGACTTGGTTACGCCAAATTTCATATTTGACGCCCTTTCGGTTACCGATGTTGATTGTTTTTCTAACCTAAGAATTCATGCAGATGTAATATCGGGTGAGGTAAGCCCTAACAATTCTAAGTTTTCATGCGGATGGGAATTTTCTATCCTAATCGATCACAATCGGAAAAAATTAATGCGCAATCAAAATCATTACAAGCAATCAAATCAATCAATCAAGGTTTGATATGTCTAAAATGGCCCTATCGGCCCACACAAAAATCAAAATTGGGTGTCGGGGTGATTTGGTAAAAATTTGGGGCGGAAGGCCCGGAAGGGTAGAACGGTCATTTTTGGGAGTTCGGAACCCGAAAATCGCAAAATTGGGGTCGGGCCAGTTGAATGTGGCCATTTCCCATTTTTTGTAATTTTATGGAATTTTTCTAATTTTTCCTTTTTTTGGAATTTTTATTTATTTTTCAAAAATATTGGAAATTTTCCGGATCGATGTGAATCAACCCTCGAAGTCTCAAAAATTTTCGATCCATACTTTATGAGTCCCGAATCGATTTACAAATTTTTAGAAATTTTTTATGAAAATCTGGGAATTTTTATGAATTTTCTAAGTATTTTTACAATTTTTTTGGATTTTTGGAAATTTCTTTTTATTTTTTTATTATTTTTTTTATTAATAAACCGGACTGGGTCAACCCGGTCAATGACCGGTCAACCCGGTCCGACCGCCTGACTACCCGCTCAACACAAAAACGACGCCGTCCTCTATTTTCTATTTATTTTTTATTTTCTTGAATTTTCTAAATCTAATTCCTAATATCCGAATATGTCAAAAAGGATGGACTACTGAGATCAATCTGCGAATCAATCTCAGCCGTCGGCCCTCTACCGAAAGAAACGACGCCGCATCGGTATAAATGGCGGACGGTCACGATTAGACGTTGAGGCTCAATCCCGAGCCGTTCCTTTCTCCTAGACTAAAACAACGACGCTTTAGTCTTTATAAAAGCGGTGCCGCATCGCTTTTGCGCACGGACGGCCAAGATTCGATCCTATGGCTCAATCCGAGCCGTTTATCCCTCATTAGCAAAACGGCGTCGCACCATCTAACTAAACGGACGGTCCGGATCTAACCTAGACCTAATCCCGACCATTCATTCCGTCTGAAGCCAAACGACGTCGCCTAATCACTAACTAAAACGGCGCCGTTTCACCAATTTTTATTTTCGCCTAATATACTAATATTTCAAAATTACGAAAAAAAACAGATCCAACGGTTATCAATCAAACCTAACTATTTATCCTAACCGTTGGATCAAGGCGACTCGACCTCTTCGCGCCAACGACCAGTGCGAGTCGGCCGTGACTGGACCACTCAGCGCACGACACACGGCCGCCGACCTGTTGACCGTGCCACGTCGGCTCGGTCGTCTTCAACCTCGCAGCGGCTCTATGGACGGCCGAGAGCTCTCCGACGAGATCCAACAGTGAGATCTCGTCGGAAAGACCTCAAACCAACGGCGATCGACTCTATTTATCCTCTAGAATGACATACTCAAGAATCAAAGCATTTCACCGAACCAATCGCGAGAATCAAAGCATATACGATCGCGGCATCACGGATCTCAATCAAGCAACACGAGATCATAACTATCGAATCAAAGCTTGAGGCACACTCAATATGAGTTCGGGACACTTACCTCGAGTCCCGATTGGACTCGCGATGGCTAGGAAGGTCTGGCCGGTGTTCGACCGGACCGAGCTGCAATGGAGGTTCGACTCGAGGTTTTCGCACAAAATCAATGCACAAACAAGATGCGATCGTGGTCGGTGAGGTTCCAAAGGCAAAATGCACACTCTAATTGCAAGGATTGAGTTCGTGAATATGAGATGCCATTAGTGTACGGTAGAATGATCGAGAAGTCTACTCACTTGATATGGAGGTTTGAGGCCGAACAGTGCCGCGATCGTCTTACGGAAGTTCGAAGAAGCTTCGGCGGTGGTCCGATGACCTGATTTGGCCGGGAACGACGGCGACGAAGACCTCACAATCTCGGTCCGCAACTCGACCACTCTACGGAGCCTCTCTCTCTAGCTTTCCCTCTCTTTCTCTCTCTATTACGGTGTGTTTGAGCGAGCAAATGAGCCTTTTTTTTGCTTCGCGAATGTTCCCCACTATTTATACTAAGTTTTCGAAAAAATGGCGCGTCGGACGAGCTTGGTTGAACTTCTTTCGCACGTGCCCGAGCGTGCAAAAAGGTCCAAACGGCGTCGAGAACGGAATGCCATTCCGTTGGACTCCGTTTGGTGCTCCGGCGATCGCAAATGAACAAGTATTCAACCAATTTTGTGAAAGTTTGACTTTTTGGGCTTTGGACGTTTGACCGGCCGTCCCGCCGTGCTCCGGCAACGATTGATCGCGCGCCGGGAGGCAAAAGATCTGACTTGACCTCAAAAAAAAAAAACCCCACGTCAATTAGATTAATTAAGCACGAATTAATCCCCAATTTGACCGTTGAATCTCACCGTTCGGACCTGCAATTCGCGCAAACCTGTGAAGGAGACGACACATTGCGGGACCGGTTCGGCCCGGTCCGACCGTGATCGGCCGATCTGTCCGAACCGATTCAGACAGTAAAATTCATAGAATTTTCAAAATTAATCAAAATTGAGTGGGAATTTTTGCAATTAAACCTCAAAATTGGACTTAGGGGCCTAGATATTATCTAGAAATGTGTTTTTGCCCAAAATTTCCCATCAATTTATATGAAAACCCCAAATTTTTCAATTTGCCCAAATTGGGGAAAAGTTCAATTGGATGTGTAATTGATCAAATTGGACCACGAGACCCACACCAATCGATTCAGAATATGTGAAAACATAAGGGACCAGTCCAATTTTGCTATGATAGTCCCTCAATTAAAAGTAATTTCAAAAATTTGTCCAATTAAGGGACTAAATCGCAAACATTTTTGGGGAATTGGCCTAATTCGTGCAATTCGTGCAATTGTGGGTGCAATTGATCAAATTGAAGTTCAAAGGGACCACAATTGAATGTCTAGACTCCAAATGTGCAAAAATTGCAAATAAAAAGACTCAATTGGTATTTTTTATGCAAATTCAACTCTAGGCATTGTGAAGAAACCCCTAAAATTGAACTTAATTTTCAATTTTTCTTGAGGTCAATATGAAAATGGAATTAAAAGAAAAATATTGAACATTTTTGTGTATTTTTATGACCTCGAAAAGCATTTTTTATGATTTTTTCAAAGATTTTTCTATTTTTCGAAAATATTAAAAAATATGAAAAATATGAAAAATTATTTTTTGTTCCAAATTGGTTCCTTATGCTTGGCCAAGGCTTCCAATGTTGATTTTTTAATTTTTTGATTTTTTGTGAATTTTTGGTAAATTTTGGAAAATAAAACTAAAGGAAAATCGACTAAAAATTCAGGTGTCAACATCTGTCCCTCTTTGAAAGTAATCTCGGTTAGAGGTTGCTTTCAAAGACAAAGTGACACCTGGATCCTTAATCGACCTCTTTGGGGAAAAATCTAAAAAACTAGTCTTGACATCCAATTGCCTTTCCTTCGCGGTTTAAAGCTCGACTCAAGTGGGGAATTATTTCCAATTTATGCTCATTTCATGTGAAATAGAGATGAGAAGAGAGAGAGACTTACCCGTAGCTCACCTGTCTATGGTTTGAGATTTGTTGATCCGAGGTTGAAAAATTGAATGTGCGGGATTACCTGTGAACGGTTTGGCGCGATTTTGCAATGGTCGTCGTCGTCCGGTGTCGAGTGGTGGTTTGAAGATTTGTGGGGAAGGTTCACCCTTGTAACAAAGGGGTTTTACCTATTTAAAATGGGTTTGACTATCCACTAGGGATTCATCATTTAAAAAGGGCGGATCGGCTTTCATCTAGGAAGCTACTCACCGTCTGAAAGGGGAGGTTCACCCTTGTAACAAAGGGGTTTCACCTATTTAAAAGAGATTGGCTATCCTCCATGCGGGGACTCACCATCTAAAAAGCGAGATCGGCTTTCGTCTCTCCAGCTACTCACCGTGCGGAAGGGAGGTTCACCCTTGTAACAAAGGGGTTTCACCTATTTAAAAGAGATTGGCTATCCTCCATGCGGGGACTCACCATCTAAAAAGCAGATCGGCTTTCGTCTCTCCAGTACTACTCACCGTGCGGAAGGGAGGTTCACCCTTGTAACAAAGGGGTTTCACCTATTTAAAAGAGATTGGCTATCCTCCATGCGGGGACTCACCATCTAAAAAGCAGATCGGCTTTCGTCTCTCCGGCTACTCACCGTCTGGAAGGGAGGTTCACCCTTGTAACAAAGGGGTTTCACCTATTCAAAATGGATTGGCTATCCTCCATGCGGGGACTCACCATCTAAAAAGCAGATCGGCTTTCGTCTCTCCAGTACTACTAACCGTCCGAGAGGGTGCCATTCGAGGACCTAGGTTGACTAGTGTACCTACGGAGCTCAAACCCTATTTCAAATTTTCAAAAAAGCGAGATCGGTTTTCGTCTCTCCCGGCTACTAACTGTTCGAGAGGGAGGTTCACCCTTGTAACAAAGGGGTTTCACCTATTTAAAAGAGATTGGCTATCTTCCATGCGGGGACTCACCATCTAAAAAGCAGATCGGCTTTCGTCTCTCCAGCTACTAACCGTCCGAGAGGGTGCCATCTGAGGACCTAGGTTGACTAGTGTACCTACTGAGCTCAAACCCTATTTCAAATTTTCAAAAAAGCAGATCGGTTTTCGTCTCTCCAGCTACTAACCGTCTGAGAGGGAGGTTCACCCTTGTAACAAAGGGGTTTCACCTATTTAAAAGAGATTGGCTATCCTCCATGCGGGGACTCACCATCTAAAAAGCAGATCGGCTTTCGTCTCTCCAGCTACTAACCGTCCGAGAGGGTGCCATTCGAGGACCTAGGTTGACTAGTGTACCTACAGAGCTCAAACCCTATTTCAAATTTTCAAATAAGCAGATCGGTGTTTGTCTCTCCAGCTACTAACCGTCCGAGAGGGTGCCATCTGAGGACCTAGGTTGATTAGTGTACCTACAGAGCTCAAACCCTATTTCAAATTTTCAAATAAGCGAGATCGGTTTTCGTCTCTCCAGCTACTAACCGTCCGAGAGGGTGCCATCTCGAGGACCTAGGTTGACTAGTGTACCTACGGAGCTCAAACCCTATTTCAAATTTTCAAATAAGTAGATCGGTTTCGTCTCTCCAGCTACTAACCGTCCGAGAGGGTGCCATCCGAGGACACGGGGATGCCAAAAGACCCGGAGAGAATCCAAGTTAATCAAATCTTTAAAATGTAACTTTTCCGAGGATTTGGGATCGCCGGGGAACCTGCAGAAAGTTCAATCAAACATCATTAGTATGATAATTCTAAGTCCCGAGGAGAGACTTAAGAATTCTTAGACAAATTTTCAAAATTATTTGTGAAGGAAATGTGTCCAATCACAAGTTCAAATTTTCACTGGAGATGGACTTTGAGTGACACATCCTGAGTGTTCTACAAAAAGATTGTTTTAAAAGTTTTTCAAAAGTGTTTTCCTTCATCCAAGAGGGCTTCTCACCATTTAGGAAGGCTTTTCTTAAAATTCAAATCTGCTCACGGGAAACCTAACCTTGAGGTTTCGGGATCATTCGAGATGCATACAATCTGACTAATCGGAGAAGGCATTTTAAAAGGGACCGTAATTCGGGCCAGGTCAAAGGCTCATCAAAAGATATTCAATTTAAGGTTTAGAAATGAATTTTGATGCGAAATAGCTTCTTCGGGTCTACAAGTCAAGAACCCCGAAGTCATGATAAGACAGGATTGTACTCACCTCTTTAAGCGGTAGCTTCCTGTATGATTTCTTGCATTAACCTGAAACACCTCTTAGATCGGAAAAGTTTTGGTGACGGGTTGTATCTTGGTTTAAGGTGGGCTCTTTAAGAATGGCCATATTTTCAAAAGAGGGGTGAACTTTGGTGATTACCTTGATATTTTTCCAGCATTCATTTGCTTTTGCCATTGATTCATGATCATTCTTTCTTCAATTAATTTTGAGGATTTTCCTCTTTTCATCTTGATGATTTTTCTTCAGGATTTGCCCCTTTTCGTGGTGCTCTTTTCATGGGCTTTGGCCTTGCTTTTACCAGGCACTTTGCTTTTTCTAGCCCTTTCATTCTTCATTTTTTGCCTCGATCGGCTCTTTGAGACCGGTATCAAGAATTCTTCCGATTATGCTTTTTGATTCATTGCTGGTTATTCCTTTGTTTTGCCCTAGTGTGGGGAGGTGATCACCAACAAGGGTTCAGAAATGAATATTCAATGGCTCAAATTGGCTTTTCAAAGGGTAAGTGTTTGGGATATAGAAATGAAATGCCTTTCTTCACTTTGAGGTGTTCCAAATCTCTGCCAGAAATCACCTGAAGCTATCACAAAAAGATTGATGCAGGTCAATACAATAAAGTCTTACCTGACCTTTTCTCCAAGAAATCATCCAATGAACCTCCAAATATGCCCCAGTGTGGGGTGGTTCTTGATGAGGTTATTGTTGACACCCGAATTTTTAGTCGGTTTTCCTTTAGTTTTATTTTCCAAAATTCATTAAAAATTCACAAAAAATAAAAAAATTAAAAAATCAACATTGGAAGCCTTGGCCAAGCATAAGGAACCAATTTGGAACAAAAAATAATTTTTCATATTTTTCGCATTTTTTTTATATTTTCGGAAAATAGGAAAATACTTCAAAATTCATGAAAAAATACCTTTGGAGGTCACAAAAATACACAAAAATGTTCAATATTTTTCTTTTAATTCCCTTTTAATATTTACCTCAAGAAAAATCAAAAATTGAGTTCAATTTTAGGTGTTCCTTCACAATGCCTAAGGTTGAATTTTCATAAAAAATACCAATTGAGTCTTTTTATTTGCAATTTTTGCACATTTGGAGTCTAGACATTCAATTGTGGTCCCTTTGAACTTCAATTTGATCAATTGCACCCACAATTGCGCCAATTGCACGAATTAGGCCAAATCCCCAAATTATTTGTAATTAAGTCCCTCAACTTGCCAACTTTTGAAATTAATCTTAATTGGGGGACTTTCGTGGCAAAATTGGACTGGTCCCCTATGTTTTCATGCATTCTAGATCGATTGGCATAGGTCTCATAGTCCAATTTGGTCAAATTGACATCCAATTGAACTTTTCCCCAATTTGGGCAAATTGAAAAAAATTTGGGGTTTTCATAGAAATTGAGGTGAAATTTTGGGCAAAACCACTTTTTTAGATAATATCCAGGGTCCTAAGCTCAATTTTGAGGTTTAATTGCAAAAATTCCCAATAAATTTGGGTTAATTTTGAAAATTACACGTCCGAACCGGTTCGGACCGGTCTGGCCGTCGGTCGAACCGGTCGAACCGGTCCCGGCTGATGTCGTCGTCTTCAACAGATTAGCGTGAATTGCAGGTTTGAACAGCAAGATTCAACAGTCAAATTGGAGCTCAATTCAAGCTTAATTGGATCAATTTGTTTAGGGCTTTTGATCCTCCGATCATGCCGCGACGATCAAGACCAACGGCGGGGGCGGCCGTCGCCGGAGCGGGACGAAATCGCCGGTCAAAGGCGCCGGCGCCCAAAAAGTCAACACTCTCAAATTCAAGGGAGGATTCACGCTCGTTTTGGACTCGACGGACATCAAACGGCCTTGGACGGAATCTTAACGATTTCGTCACCGTCCGGCGAGCCGTTTGGCACGTGTGTGCGCGTGTGAAGTGCCCGGCCAGCTCATACCCGCGCGCGCCCAATTTGAAATCCGAGTATAAATAGCCAAAGAAGATTCTGGATCAAAGGGAAGAGGTTCATTTGCTCGCTCAAACAGAACAGACTAGAGAGAGAGAGAAAAGAGAGAGAGAGGAGCTCTCGGAGGCGGCCATAGCCCGATTTTCGAGGCGAGCCGTGAGATCTTCGTGCGGTCGATCCGGAGGGAATCGAGGCCACGAAAACTAGTCCCGGGAGCTTCGTAGTGACTCAGGGAGTTGATCGCACCAGCTCAATCAACCGAAGAACTTCTAAATCGGTAAGTCGATCTCTCGACCTCGCCTCGGCTCAATCATGGCATCACACCGATTCGTGTATGATTCTCGCAATTGTTGTGTGCGTTTTTGCCTTTAAGCATTGCTGATCCTCCTCGCACCTTTGTTTTGCTTTGATTTTGCACAAAAACCTGCCAATCGAGTCCGAGAAACCAACCTCCGTAGCCGTCTATCGTCGAAGCTTGTCTAGACAAATCTAGACCAAACCAGGTCAATCGGACCTGCGGGTAAGGTTTCTAAACCTTATGTGAGTAAATCCTGTGAAAGAATTGAATTATCTTGCTCCGTGATGCATGATTGAAGTACGAGATGCCGCGACCGTGCTTAGTCCGATTCTCGCAATTTTATGGATGAAATGGTTTGATTTTTGGATATGTTAGTCTAGAGGTTCGGGCGAGTCGAACGCCGTAGGTTTCATGTCATTCCGGCGAGATCTCACCGTTGGATCTCGCCGGAGAAATGTCAGCCGTCCGTTAGTTGTCGTCGCGAGGTTGAAGAAGATGCTGATGTGGCGATCAGTAGTCAAAGAAGCTTAGGTGTCGCGTCTCCATTGGTCCGGCTTGGATCGAGTCGGCTCGGCCGTTGGCGCGAGCGAGCTGGCTCGGACTCGATTCGACGGCTGCGATTATTAGTTGAGTTTGATTTGTAGCCGTCGGATCTGCTTTTTAATTTCGAATATTAGATATATTAGGTAAATAATCCAGTAAATACTAAACGGTGCCGTTTAGTTAGGACCTTAGCGACGTCGTTTAGGACAAGTAGGGAGTGAACGGCCAAGATTACGTCTAGGAATGATCGTGACCGTCCGTGCGTTTAACCAATACGGTGTCGTTTTGGCAGAGATAGGACGAACGGCTTAGATTAGATCTAGGCTAGATCTTGACCGTCCGTTTAGTTAAGGCGTGCGGCGTCGTTTTGGTTTAGATGAGTCAACGGTTCGGATTAGATTTTAGTTCGGATCATGACCGTCCCTTTTTAATACAGGAAGTGGCGTCGTTTTAGGGTTTAGGTACGTGCGGCGTCGTTTTTGCTTAGAGGCGTGTCGACGGTTGAGATCAAATTTGAGGTTGATCTCGGCAGTCCATTCTATTTTCGTATATTCCGAATATTAGAAAATAGTTTTAGAAAATCAAAAATAAATAAATATGTACATATACGGTGCCGTTTTGGTTGTTGCGAGTGGTCTGGAGCGGTCGGACCGGGTTGACCGGGTTGACCCGGTCCGGTTTATTAATAAAAAAATAATAAAAAATAAAAAAGAAATTTCCAAAAATCCAAAAAAATTGTAAAAATACTTAGAAAATTCATAAAAATTCCCGGATTTTCATAAAAAATTTCTAAAAATTTGTAGATCGATTCGGGACTCATAAAGTCTGGATCGAAAATTTTTGAGACTTCGAGGGTCGATTAATTTCGATCCGGAAAATTTCCAATATTTTTGAAAAATAAATGAAAATTCCAAAAAATAGAAAAAATTAGAAAAATTCCATAAAATCACAAAAAATGGGAAATGGCCACATTCAACTGGCCCGACCTCGATTTTGTGATTTTCGGGTCCCGAACTCCCAAAAATGACCATTCTACCCTTCCGGGCCTTCCGCCCCAAATTTTTTGCCAAATCACCCCGACACCCAATTTTGATTTTTGTATGGGCCGATAGGGCCATTTTATACATATCGAACCTTGATTTGATTGATTTGATTGCTTGTAATGATTTTGATTGCGCATTAAATTTTTTGATTGTGATTGATTAGGATAGAAAATTCCCATCTGCATGAAAACTTAGAGTTGTTAGGGCCTACCTCACCCGATATCGCATCTGCATGAATTCCTAGGTTAGAAAAACAATCAACATCGGTAACCGAAAGGGCGTCAAATATGAAATTTGGCGTAACCAAGTCCCCGAACCCAAAATCTCTGGTTTTCGCGGAACCGAACGGTTTCTCCCGACCGCTCGGTAAGGTTTTCCGATCGTACCTTCCAATAAATCGATCGGTGGCGACTCCAAATTGCATGTACATCTCGCACATGCCACCCGACCACACAAGGTCAATTTCGATATTTGATAAATTTTACCCGACATCGCGATTCGAGTAATGGGTCTTGGGAGGGACCCGCGATCCCATAAAAAAATATAAAGAGGGGGATCGGCTCGTTAACCCTAAACCATCGCCGGGATTTCATCGGACGGAAATTTCCGACGGAGGGTCGCGACAGATTGGCGACTCCACTGGGGATATTAAGAGGATTTAAGTCGATAAAAATGTTGATTGTTTTCTAACCTTGATTTCTGCAGATGCTCTTGAAGACGAGGTACGTCCACTAACAAAAAGTGTTAAATGTTGATGCAGATGGGAGTTATAAGGGGTGGCGTCTGTGCTAACCATTTTTGATGCAGATATGGAGTTTTGGATTGTTTGTTTATTTATGCAAATTTTTGAAGCGGTGTTTTGAATATAAATTGTGGTGCATGTCTTGCATATTTTGAGGATCACGACACTGCACACACAAGCGCCTAAACCCGAGCCGCGAAATCACCTTTTAGGTCGCCATAGATAGGGATCGGTATGCGAAGCTCTTGTGTTTGATTGCACTTGGGTTGACCATATTTGATCCCGCTCGCTATGCAAGATTGATGGTCCTACCCACTTGTTGTTTGATTGCGCTTGTGGGTGGCCCATCGATTTGTATAACGGGAGCCTTTTTAGGTCCATACCCGAGCCTTTTTGATTTCTTTAGAGTTGAACCTCACTTGTCTCATGCGCATGTGAAATGGACGGTTGGTATACCTAAAACCAAAAACCAAAAAGAGAGTAACATCGGTTGGTAAGGCTTCCTACCCTTTCTATTTTGAACTTGTAAATTTAAATTTTGCATACCATACATTTTCACTACATATCATCAAAATTTGTAAGATCGTTTAAGTGATCGGGGTTGAAGGTCAATTTTTTTTTTTTTCGGATAGATGGCGCCCCGAGGTCGTGTTGATATACCCGATGTATTCACATGGGAGCGGAGGACCATTCGACGCGAGGACCGAGTACCCGCTACATTCCGAGTCTTTGGATTTGTCCATGGACGAGAGCTCAATGGACGGAACCGCATGCGTAGCGAGAGTTGCGATTATACCCGATGTGGACGATATTTGGAGCTCGAACGCGAGAAAGAAAGAATTTGGGAGTTGTACATGAAGTTGGCAAGAAAGCCACATGCGACCAAGACGGCCCCAAAACACTCCCCGATCAAGAAGAAGGAAGTCATCACCATATCCTCCGATGATGAAGAAGATATCAAGCTTCCCGAGATAGTAGAGATTTCATCCGATGACGATACCATTCCGACTGTCTAGATTAGTACGACTTTGGGGCATTTTATAGGTTTCATTATATTTCGAGTCGATTATGTACTTTCATCGACATTTATTGTCCGAACATCTTTAGATGCTATCATGTCCTATTTCTTTTGACTTTATTGTGTTAAACTTGTAAATTTCATGAGTTGTCAATTTGTGAGCGACTTTCTACCCCGATTACGCTTAAACGATCCTAATCAAATTACATGCCATCTTTGGGTGAGATTAGGTCCATAACTACCCTATTTGGCTTGTTTGGGTCAAGTGGGAGTAGTTGACCCTCATGTTACCAAAAGATGATATGGAATTTGGTTAGCACATTTGCATCACATTACATGCATATGCATATTAAACTGTGGCAATTGACTTTAGGATCATCATTTTTGCATTTTTTAGATCATGGGGAATGGAGACATCAAAGTTATCCCAATACCGCGCAAGGAACTCGCTATATGGTGGGATCGCCTCGACATCGTCAACAAAGCCTATGTGGAAGGACGTTTGGGACGACTTGTAGATTTGATCAATGTGGAATACCAACCGGCGCTTATTCAAGCACTAGCCAAGGCATGGGACGCGCAAACAATGACATTCAACTTTCGAGGATTGGAATTGACCCCTACGCTCGAGGAGTATACCGCTATTATTGGGGCCAAATTTGAAGAACGTATAGCTCAACCCTCTTTGGACATGGATTCCACTCGTTCGTTATCGAGTTTCCTTCGCCTTAAAACTTCTGAAATTGAAAAAGTTTACAAATCCAATTCCAACAAATTCACCTTCTCGTTCCTTTTCGATAATTATTCCTCTCTACCTACCGAAACCGGTCATAGATCGGGAAAGGTGTTCATCTTGGCTTTCTTCGCATTCGTTCTATTCCCAACTTCTAGAACTACCTTTGACCCTTCCATAACCCATATAGCCGGACAAGCGTGTTGTCGCTGGGATTATTCATACATGATCTTAGCTGAGACCTTTCTTTCCTTAAATCGTTCCAAAACCTCAAGGAAGGCTGTTTTTCAAGCATCTAGTGGGCTACTCCACATGTGGTTCACCTCTCATATAAAGACTTTTCAACTCCGAGTGGGATGCTATGAGATCAATGAGCACGTTCACCCTCTTAGATCCTTCCTTAAGTGTCAATCCCTTATACCCAAATACTCATTCAAAAAGTGGGTTGAGCTATTGGACAATTTGAAACCCGAACATATTAGATGGCGTTTGACTTGGCCCAAGATCGTGGAGGCTCGCATTAAGGGGGTTGAAGATAACCCTATCCCCTTATTAGGATGTACTGGCGCTGTGGCGTACTACCCCATTCGAGTGGTGAGGCAATTTGGAGTTCTACAAGAGATACCACCGGATGTTTGTCCCGGGATCTTCTCATTTGATATGACACGAGGAAAGCTCACTAAGGAAACAAAGGAGTTGTATCGGGCCCGGATTAAGCTTATTCTTCACGCCTTGAAGAATTCCCCACTGCAACAAGTTGAATGGCCGGATTATTTGGACGATGAGATGAACGTTCACGGGGCCTCCAAGGAGTATATCCAGAAGTTTAAGGAGTATCGCCAATCAACGGTCGAGCCATATGTACCCGAGTGCGTATCTCCTCGGATTGAAGAAGTGGAGTCATATGAGCCAGAGTACATAGTACCGTACATACCGGGAGTAGAGCCGTACATTCCCGAGGATCCGGAGCAGTGGATGTCAGAAGAAGGAGAAGACCCATACTTGTGGGATTCCGATGGATCGGAAGAGCAATAAGAGTGGAAGCGTCCCCGACTTGGATAGATCCATTCCCCCATCTAGATTTTACATATTTGTTATCTTTTAGATACTTTTGAACAATTTGGTTTGTAATAAATACATACTATTTCTTTTATGAGCATTTCATGCATACATATAGAAAAGTCAATTACCACGGATCAATCCTTTAATATTTCCCATACTGATTTGATATTCTGAAAACAGGTGAGTGATAAATACGAGGACTCGTAGCAAAACGCGCAAGTTAAGGATGGAACAAGAAGAGCTCGCACCTCGTGTGGGTAATCTGGAAAACCAAATGAATGTGATCGCCACAATGGTGGCGGAGATGAAGGCAATGATGATTGCAAGCCAGGGGAGATGCCTCGTTGACCCTAATTCTCAAGCTCCTGCGGGGCCATCCGATGGAGCCAACGCTAATCCGGCGCCCGCCGCTAATCCAACTATGAATCCGGAGAGATCGCCTAAGGATCCTCCTGTCGTGATAGATTTGGAGAAAAAGGAGAAGCAAGTCCTCAAAATGGAAGAGGAAATTAGGAGGCTCGCTAAGATCGAAGAGTGTTTGGCGAGTCGGGGTTATGAACTCTCCGGGTTCGACAAGGTTGCACCGTTCGAAAAGATAGAGGTTCCTGCTGATTACAAGGAACCGGACTTTGTAAGGAGATATAATGGGACCGGGTGTCCCAAGGCGCACTTGAAGTATTACTTGCGCCGAATGTCTCGGTTCTCCGACAACATTCCACTACTGGTTAACACTTTCCAGGAAAGCTTATCCGGGGCAGCCGTGGCGTGGTTTATTGAATTGGAACCGGAAAGGCTCGCCGATTGGGACAAGCTGGCAGATGAATTCCTTCGTCAATACAAGTTTAATACTTTGACTGCCCTTACCAGAGAAGACCTTCTGAGAACTACAAAAGGAAAGAGCGAGGCCGTTCGCGCCTACGCCCGGAGATGGAGAGCAGTGGCTGTGCAAGTAAAGCCGCCCGTCCCGGAAGAAGAACTAATAGATCTGTTTCTCAAGGCCCTTCCGTTTGAATTTTTCGACAAGTTGAACTCCTCTGGGTGTCGGATATTTGCACACCCGATCAAGGTGGCGTAACGCCACGAGTGGGCATTAAGAGAAAAGAAGATACCCGAGGCGCCTTTCAAACGCCAATACCCATTGAGAAGGGATAATAGGGAGCAAACTGGAGAAGTAGCTTTTGTCCCTAACCCGCCAAAGCCCAGAAATTTCTCGCCTTCAATCCCTACCCAAGGAACATCCTCCTGGACCGCTTCCAAACCACCGGAATTCAGGAAAAAGAACCAAATTGTTTTTACCCCACTACCCCGACCCTTATCCAAATTACTACCAATGCTTCTAGAAAACCGCCTAGTTGCAAAAGAGCCACCTAGAGTTCACCCGCCGAGATTTCCTGGGTATGATGAGACCCAGACGTGCATATACCATATGGGAGAAAGGGGGCATAACGCGGACAACTGTCTCGCTTTGAAGTTCAAAGTGCAAGCATTGATCGATGGAAAAGTTCTAGAGTTTGATAAAGCTGAACCAAATGTGCAGCAGAACCCGCTACCTGAGCATCGCGAGGTGAACGCGATCTTTGGAGGTGAAGAGGAGGAGGTTCTGGAGTTCATAGTGAATATGGATAAAATGCGGGATGTCTTGACATTGGCCTCGCAATACCCGGAAGGAGAAAGTATTTCCCGGGAGCAAAAAGAGGCTTGCTTGGGAAAGTTGATTAGCTTGGGCGTCATAGGAAGAATGGAAAATGTCGCTTTCAAGGGGACCTACGTGGCGGTGGACATGCTGTCCGAAGAATTTGCGATGAAACCTACGAGGGGAGCTATTTTAAAAATACCTTCAGGATATTTGATGAACATCAAAGATGGCCAATAAATTGAAGAGATAGACGAATATGAAATCCGTCTGGATCAGGCCCGCCGAGGCGATAGAAGGTTTTTGCAAAGGGCCCTAGAGAGGGGCGAGATAGTGGATAATCTTGGAGAAGATAGTGGTGGCTACAACTTTAAAGTGCTATATTCGGCGCCTCCGAGTTTCTTTGTTGATTCCGGAGATGTAGCCCTTGATGGTTGGGGAGGAATGGATGACCCCGAAAGTGAAGAATTTGTGGGAACGGTCGATGAAGTTAAGGACCAAGCGGCTCCTCGGGATGAACAGAAGAACCAAGAGGTTGATATGCGACTTTCTAATCTGGAGACGCACATGCGTCATTTGACGACTATGGTAGCGGAATTATCGCAATTGATGGCCAGGAACAACGCCACAAGAATAGAAGAGAATATGCAGATTCTGGAGATACGGCGGACCATGGAGACACAGAATCGAAAGATCGTTCTACTGCAAGAGCAAGGAGATGACGTGTCAAGGAAAATGGATGAGTTGAAGGAGCTGATTACGCCACTTACCCAAGCGAGAAACGTAACGTCCCGCCTCAAGGTGCGAACCCGAGAGTGGTCTTCCGCACGAAGTATAATGGCGCTGGGTGTCCTCTGGCGCATATCTCATATTATCTCCGCCAAATGATTGGCCACCATGAAGATGATGAAACATTGATTCGGAATTTCGGACATAGTTTAACGGGCCCCGCACTAGCATGGTTTCAGTTAATTGACCTAGACCGGGTCCCGAGCTGGGAGGATTTATCAGAACACTTCATACGACACTTTGAAGCTGGAATCAGAGGTTATTTCACTAAGGCTAATCTGTTGAACATCCGGAAAGGTGAAGATGAGAGTTTTGAACTCTTCGCCGGGAGGTGGAAGAAACACGCCGTGATGGTGCAACCGCCGCTGTCGGAGAGGGAAATGCTGGAGTTTGTACTAAAGTCACTTCCGGTGGAATACTTTGATCGCATGTATGCATACACTTACTCGTCGTTCCAACATATGGTGGAGATTGGTATGAGAATTGAAGGGATTATCCTAAGAGTTAAAAGAGAAAGGCAAAGGGATCTGGATGAAGAAAATGCCACGCCGATAAGGCCCGGTCCAGAACATAACCCCGAGGATGTTCATGAGGATGAAATGATTGGGATGGTAGATGCTCCAATTCGTTTCGTGATTGATTTGAACAAAGTTGACAGTTGGGAGTTGGAAGCTTCTAGTTCGGAAAAACCATCAACATCTAAGTCATCACAAGAAGAGATCATACCGGCAAAGATAAAGTTGCCGCCTGTAGAAGAATATAACTCAAAGGCAGTTCATTGGGATTATGGAACGGGCGAGATCGACGCCATAATGAGATCGGGAAGGTGTTATCCACCAAGAGAGGCGGATTCTGAAAAGAAAGACCCAACTGTAGAAGAAGTTGAGAAGTTGCAATCGGTCGTAAGGACCGGTGAATATGAGGTCGTTGACCAACTGCGGAAGATGCCCGCACAGATTTCCTTCTTGGATCTCTTCAAAAATTCTGAAAAGCACAAGGATGCCCTTTTGAAAGTGCTGGATGAGGTGCATGTTCCGGAAACAATTAACGAAGTGCAACTAGGAAACTTTGTGGGTGCTATCCTTCTGAAGGACCAGATATCCTTCTCGGACGAAGATTTCCCGAAAGAAGGGCGAGTCCACAATAGAGCCCTCTACATAGCCGTGAGGTGTCACGGGAAGGAGGTTCCTCGCGTCCTGATTGATAACGGTTCCGCTTTTAACCTGTGTCCACTAAGTACTTTGAGAAGCTTGGGGATCAATGAAGATTTTGTGAAGACATCCAAGGCCACCATCCGATCATTTGATGGAGTCTCCAAGAATGTTGTAGGAGAGATTGAACTGGACATCGACAATGGACCGGTAACTTTCTCTATACCGTTCCAAGTATTGGATATTCCAAGCGCCTTCACCTTGCTCCTGGGAAGACCGTGGATTCATGTGTCTGGAGCGGTACCTTCCTCTCTGCATCAAAAGTTAAAATTTGTGGTCAAGGGTCAATTGATCACCGTCCATGGCGAGACGGGGCATCGAGCCGCTTTAAAAGGGATGGTCCCGTACATTGAACCCTCAAAAGAGGAGGAGCTGAGTTATCACACCTTTGACATTGTATCCGTCATGCATGTGTCACCGGATGCAAAGGTGGCTATACCGGAGCTTTCGAAACCTGCAACTATGGCGGGAAAAGTGCTACTCTCGAATGGATTTATTCCGGGTGCTGGATTAGGGAAACATGGTCGGGGAATCCGTAACCCTTTGAATTTGGACTCAAATGACCACAAAGCTGGTCCGGGTTATAATGGGATAATGAAGAATAACACAGGTCGAGGCCGAGGTCGAAACAATTGTTATGGAGACCGTGGACGCCGTGGACGCCAAGGTGGCCGTTTCATAGGCACCGATGTATGGAAAGCTAGAGGAAAAATGCTCCTAAACCCTTTATTCGAGGTATTCTCTAAGGGAGGCAAATGGCTGGAAGATGAGGACATTTCTGAGAATGCAGAGCCAGACTTATTCAACCCGTTCCTGGATGATCGGGTGAACGTGATAATTGAGTGGCTGGACGATGATTTCCCCACCCCCGAGTAAAAGGCTCTTTCTGAACTTTATCTTTTAATGCATTTTGATTACTGCATTTGTTTTTGAAGCTTTTCGCTTTTTAGCACCCCTTGGGTCACATGCTGTGATCCAGGAAGTGCAATCTTGTATTGCTCTTAATTGCATCTATTAATGAAAATCATCACAAATTTGATTACAGACATGTGGAGCAACGGATTGGTCCGATGATGACAATTGACTCTACCATGAGACTTGAGGCCCGATCCGCCATATGATCTAGAGTTTTAAATAGCTTTTGAGAACCAGGATGTCCGGAAGATCGTGGACTAGTTCTCCTTTCTTTGTCTAAAAAAAAAATTGAAATTTGAAAAATGTTTTCATGATAGAAATCATGCATCCTTCAATTTTATCATCTTTGAATACTAACCTTTCATGGTGCATTTCAGGCATGTCATCCCACCCATACATAACAGGTTAATATGTGACTCGGATCAGCTCGATGATTATGCATTTGAAGTTGAAATAGACGAGGTTGATGTGAGCGATATCAAGAAAGAATGGGATTGTTTCGAAGAATCTAAGCCCCCTATTTCTGAAGAACCTATCACTATTAATTTGGGGGATTCTGATTGCGTTAAGGAAGTGAAAATAGGAGGACACTTGTCTACAGCAGATGTTTTAAGAATGACGGCATTACTCAAAGAATATCAAGATATCTTTGCCTGGTCATATGCTGACATGCCGGGTCTAGATCGTGAGATTGTGGAGCATGCTTTGCCCACAGATCCTTCTTGCACACCAGTAAATCAATCGCCCGGAAGAATGAATCCTGAACTGGCGGATAAGATTAAGGAAGAGTTAAGAAGAAGGACGGAAGAATTAGAATATGCGTGGATTATCGGGACTTGAACAAAACTAGTCCCAAAGATGATTTTCCCTTACCGCACATTGATGTACTTGTCGATAGTACCGCGGGCTTTGAATTATTCTCCTTTATGGATGGATTCTCAGGATATAATCAGATTATGTTGAAGGAAGAAGATAAAATCAAGACCTCATTCACTACACAATGGGGAACCTTCTGTTACAAGGTAATGCCCTTTGGATTGAAGAATGCGGGGGCAACATATCAAAGGGCTATGGTGACCCTTTTTCATGATATGATACATAAGGAGATCGAGGTCTATGTGGATGATATGATTGCCAAGTCCAAGCCTGGAGAAGACCATGTTAAAGTACTGAAGAAGTTATTTGATCGATTGAGAAAGTATAAGCTCAAGTTGAATCCTGCGAAATGCGTATTTGGCGCAAGATCGGGAAAGCTGCTAGGATTTGTGAAACGGCGAAACCCTTCTTCAAGTTGCTAAAGAAAGGTGCAAAGGTGAAATGGGATGCGGAATGCCAACAAGCATTTGAGAAGATCAAGGAATATCTGGTACAACCTCCAGTATTGGTACCTCCTATCCCCGACGTTCCTTTAATTCTATATCGACGAGTTAATGATGAATCCTTGGGAGCCTTATTAGCTCGGACCAACCCCAAAGATCGAAAGGAACGGGCCATATATTATTTGAGCAAAAAGTTTACAACATCTGAAGCCAAGTACCCAGCGGTGGAAAGAACTTGCGTAGCATTGGTTTGGGTCCTCCACGAGTTGAGGCAGTATACGCTGCACTATCATATAGAACTGGTCACTGAAAATGACCCTATCAAATACCTTTTGGAGAAGCCAACATTGCTAGGAAAGATGGCTAAATGGCAAATATTGCTTTCGGAGTTTGATATCAAAATCTCTCCCCAAAAGTCTGTCAAAGGAAGAGCAATTGCTGATATGCTAGCTGAGAACCCTCCTAAGGACGTTTCAGAGCAAAACAAGGGAGGTCAAATCCTGAATATATCTGAAGACAAATGGACAATGTACTTTGACGGTGCGGTGAACCTCACTCGATCGAGTGCTGGGGCAGTTTTGATATCCCCCGAAGATCAACATTATCCAGTTTCAGCCAAGTTGGTATTCCCCTGCACCAACAACATTTCCGAATATGAAGCCTGCATAATAGGATTACAATTGGCCATCTCATTAAAGGTGAAGAAGCTACTGGTATATGGAGATTCCATGCTAATCATTTTACAAACTCAAGGGGAGTGGAAGACAAAGGATCCCAAGCTTATTCCTTATCATAAATACCTCGAAGAGCTGATCCAACATTTTGAGGAGATTACTTTCGAGTATCTTCCAAGGACCCGGAATCATTTTGCTGATGCTTTGGCCACACTGTCAGCCATGTTACAAGTGCAAGATGGCCTTGAGATAGAACCGTTAAGGATTGACATCCTTGAGCAACCCGCATCTTGCATGGTCATTGAAGAAGAACCCGATGAGGAACCGTGGTATCATGACATCAAGAATTACCTACCTGAAGGGCGAATTCCCATGAACAGTCAACCGGAAGATAAAAAGTACATAAGCAAGATGGCATCTAAATTTTTCCTCGGCGGACAGATCCTATACAAGAGATCCTTTGACTCAGTCCTGCTGAGGTGCGTGAATTCCAAAGAAGCAAATCTCATTATGAAAGAGATTCATGAAGGGGAATGTGGACCGCATATGAATGGCCACCTCCTCGCTAAGAAGATCATGAGATTCGGATATTCTTGGATGACTATTGAGTCGGATTGCAACCAACATGTTAGATCCTGTCATCAATGTCAGGTATACGGCGACAAGATAAATGCACCGCCAACCGAGCTACATCAAATGTCAGAGCCCTGGCCATTCTGCATGTGGGGAATTGATATGATCGGCCCTATCAACCCAAAGGCCTCCAACGGACATCGTTTCATTCTGGTTGCTATTGATTATTTCACCAAATGGATTGAAGCTAGCTCATATGCCAATGTCACTGCGAATAGTGTGGCCAAGTTCATCAAGCGAGATATCATCTCAAGATATGAAGTGCCAAGAGCCATCATTACGGACAATGGCTCAAATTTGAACAACAAGGTAGTCGATCAATTGTTGGAACAATTTAAGGTACGACACCTAAATTCTTCACCTTACCGCCCGCAAATGAATGGAGCTGTGGAAGCGGCAAACAAGAACATCAAGAAGATATTGGCTAAAACTGCTGAGAAATATCGAGATTGGCATGAGAGATTGCCATATGCTCTCATGGCCTACCGAACTTCGATTCGTACTTCGACCGGGGCAACTCCCTACTCTTTAGTATACGGTATGGAAGCAGTCCTACCGGTAGAAGTGGAAATCCCTTCTTTAAGGGTCCTGTCTCAAGTTGAGCTCACGGAAGAGGAGTGGAACCGACAGAGACATGAACAGTTAAATTTGATTGATGAAAAGCGATTAAGGGCTATTTGTCATGGTCAAAGTTATCAGAAAAAGGTGGCCAGAGCTTTTAACAAGAAGGTCAAGTCCAGAAATTTTGAAACAGGGATGCTAGTTGTGAAGAAAATGCTTCCAAATGCACAACACCCAGGAGGCAAATTTATGCCAAATTATGAAGGCCCCTACGTGATTCGGAAAGTCTTATCCGGGGGAGCTCTTATACTTGTAAACATGGATGGAGAAGAATTGGCAAGTCCAGTGAATTCGGATGCCGTGAAGAGATATTTTCCTTGAAATAAATTGAGCTTGAGAGCGATTGATGGACAGATCCGAGTCACATAAGATTTTGCATTCGCATGACATTTGCATATATGCATTTGCATATGTCTGTATTTTGTAGGTGAACTGGGAATCATGAAGAATTTTGTAGAGCAACTGATCAAAACAGGGAAGTTATATGGTATTTTGGATTACAAATTTTGAATATCTTGAACTGATCGCTTCCTTTTGTTTTTACGGGAAACAGGAGTCAACGTCCGAAGTAGATGAGAAGAAATCACTTCAGGATTTGAAATTTTGAACATCTTTATCTGATCGTCTCCTTTTGTTTTTACAGGAAACAGGAATCAACGTCCGAAGTAGATGAGAAGAAATCACTTCAGGATTTGAAATTTTGAACATCTTGAACTGATCGCTTCCTTTTGTTTTTTACGGGAAACAGGAATCAACGTCCGAAGTAGATGAGACGAAGTCACTTCGGGATTTGAAATTTTGAATATCTTTGACTGATTGATTCCTTTTGTTTTTACAGGAAACGGGAGTCAACGTCCAAAGGAGACAAGAAGAAATCCCTTTGGGATTTGAAAATTTGAATATCCTTGAACTGATTGTTTCATTTTGTTTTTACAAGGGACAGAAACCAATATTTGGAGAAGACAGGTTTGAGGTTCTCTTCCTTTACAAAGAATTTTCATAAGCCGTCGTGCTCAAAATTGAAAAACTTGGATTCATAGAGCCACAAGGCCCTTTCAAAGAGACATTCATTACAAGTTTCAGAAACATTTTTTGAATATATCTTTTGATGAGAACATTTTGCAAACGATGAATTTTGATGAAAACGCCTTGAGTTTCTATAAAAAGGGCATGTTTTGAAAGCTTTTCAAGAGAATGATCCTTCAGGTGAAAAGAGGCAAACTTTGTCCTTAAACACGTCCCTGATACACTTGAGCGATGAGTGAGAGTGATAGAGCGAAAGAATTTAATTTCGGGACGTAGGGATCATTCGCGGTGATTACATGGATTGAAATGATGAGAAGGCATTTCCATTTCAAAATTATCCACACACATTTATATCCCTTGACAACCAATCTGAGCCAAAAGGGAGAATTTTCTGAATATAACCCTGTCAAGAACCACCCCACTTTGGGGCATATTTGGAGGTTCATTGGATGATTTCCTTGGAGAAAAGATCAGGTAAGACTTTATTGTGCTAACCTGCATCAATCTTTTTGTGATAGCTTCAGGTGATTTACGGCAGAGACTTGGAACACCTCAAAGTGAAGAAAAGCATTTCATTTCTATATCCCTAAACACTTATCCTTTGAAGAGCCAATTTGAGCCATTGAATATTCATTTCTAAACCCTCGTTGGTGATCACCTCCCCACACTTGGGCAAACAAAGGAATTACCAGCAATAAGTCAAAATGCATAATTTGGAAGAATTCTTGATACTGGTCTCAAAAGAGCCAGTCAATGCAAAAAATGATGAAGAATGAAAGGGCTAGAAAAAGCAAAGTGCCTGGTAAAAGCAAGGCCAAAGCCCATGAAAAGAGCTCCCCGGAAAAGGGCAAATTCTGAAGAAAAATCAGCAAGATGAAAAGAGGAAAATCCTTAAAGTTAATTGAAGAAAGAATGATCATGAATCTATTGCAAAAAGCAAATGAATGCTGGAAAAATATCAAGGTGATCACCAAAGTTCACCCCTCGTTCTGAAAATATGGCCATTCCTAAAGAGCCCACCTTAAACCAAGATACAACCTGTCACCAAAACTTTTCTGATCTAAGAGGTGTTTCAGGTTGATGCAAGAGATCATACAGGAAGCTACCGCTTAAAGAGGTAAGTACAATACTGTCTTATCATGACTTCGGGGTTCTTGACTTGTAGACCCGAATAAGCTATTTCAGATCAAAATTCATTTCTAAGCCTCAAAATAAATATCCTTTGATGAGCCTTTGACCTGGCCTGAATTACGGTCCCTTTAAAATGCCTTCTCCGATTAGTCGGATTGTATGCATCTCGAATGATCCCGAAACCTCAAGGTTAGGTTTTCCGTGAGCAGATTTGAATTTCAAGAAAAACCTTCCCAAATGGTGAGAAGACCTCTTGGATGAAGGAAAACACTTTTGGAAAAATTTTAAGACAACCTTTTTTGTAGAACACTCGGGATGTGTCATTCAGAATCCATCCTCAGTAAAAATTTGAAATTGTGATTGGATACATTTCTTTCGCAAATACACTTTGAAAATTTGTCTAAGAATTCTTAAGTCTCTCCTCGGGACTTAGAATTGTCATACTAATCATGTTTGATTGAACTTTCTGCAGGTTCCCTGGTGATCTCAAATCCTCGGAAAAGTTGCATTTTAAGATTTGATTAACTTGGATTTTCTGCAGGTCTTTCGGAGTCCCCAGGTCCTCGGATCCCCCACTTTTAGAAAATTTGAAATAGGGTTTGAGCTCTGTAGGTACACTAGTCAACCTAGGTCCTCGGATGGCACCCTCTCGGACGGTTAGTAGCTGGAGAGACGAAAACCGATCTGCTTTTTTAGAAAATTTGAATTAGGGTTTGAGCTATGTAGGTACACTAGTCAACCTAGGTCCTCAGATGGCACCCTCTCGGACGGTTAGTAGTTGGAGAGACGAAAACCGATCTGCTTATTTGAAAATTTGAAATAGGGTTTGAGCTCAGTAGGTACACTAGTCAACCTAGGTCCTCGGATGGCACCCTCTCGGACGGTTAGTAGCTGGAGAGACGAAAACCGATCTGCTTTTTTAGAAAATTTGAATTAGGGTTTGAGCTCTGTAGGTACACTAGTCAGCCTAGGTCCTCGGATGGCACCCTCTCGGACGGTTAGTAGCTGGAGAGACGAAAACCGATCTGCTTATTTGAAAATTTGAAATAGGGTTTGAGCTCTGTAGGTACACTAGTCAACCTAGGTCCTCAGATGGCACCCTCTCGGACGGTTAGTAGCTGGAGAGACGAAAACCGATCTGCTTTTTAGAAAATTTGAAATAGGGTTTGAGCTCCGTAGGTACACTAGTCAACCTAGGTCCTCGGATGGCACCCTCTCGGACGGTTAGTAGTTGGAGAGACGAAAACCGATCTGCTTTTTTAGAAAATTTGAATTAGGGTTTGAGCTCCGTAGGTACACTAGTCAACCTAGGTCCTCGGATGGCACCCTCTCGGACGGTGAGTAGCTGGAGAGACGAAAGCCGATCTGCTTTTTAGATGGTGAATCCCCGCATGGAGGATAGCCAATCTCTTTTAAATAGGTGAAACCCCTTTGTTACAAGGGTGAACCTCCCCCTCAGACGGTTAGTAGCTGGAGAGACGAAAACCGATCTGCTTTTTAGATGGTGAATCCCCGCATGGAGGATAGTCAATCTCTTTTAAATAGGTGAAACCCCTTTGTTACAAGGGTGAACCTCCCCCTCAGACGGTTAGTAGCTGGAGAGACGAAAACCGATCTGCTTTTTAGATGGTGAGACCCCGCATGGAGGATAGCCAATCTCTTTTAAATAGGTGAAACCCCTTTGTTACAAGAGTGAACCTCCCCTTTCGGACGGTGAGTAGCTGGAGAGACGAAAGCCGATCTGCCCCCCTCTTTAAATGATGAATCCCTAGTGGATAGTCTAACCCTTTTTGAATAGGTGAAACCCCTTTGTTACAAGGGTGAACCTTCCCCACTAATCTTCAAATCACCACTCGACACTAGACGGACGCCGACCATTGCAAAATCGCGCCAAACCGTCCACAGGTAATTCCGTACACTCAACTTTTCAACCTCGGATCAACGAATTTCAAACCACAGACAGGTGAGCTACGGGTAGGTCTCCCTCTTATTATCTCTCTTTCATATAAATGAGCATGAACTGGAAACAATTCCCCACGGAGTTAGAGCTTTAATGACAAAGGAAAGATAATTGGATGTCAAGACTAGTTTTCTTTAAATTTTTCTCCAGCAGAGTCGATTAAGGATCCAGGTGTCACCTTGTCTTTGAAAGCGACCTCTAACCGAGATTACTTTCAAAGAGGGGCAACTGTTGACACCCGAATTTTTAGTCAGTTTTCCTTTAGTTTTATTTTCCAAAATTCATTAAAAATTCACAAAAAATTAAAAAAAAATTAAAAAATCAACATTGGAAGCCTTGGCCAAGCATAAGGAACCAATTTGGAACAAAAAATAATTTTTCATATTTTTCGCATTTTTTTTTATATTTTCGGAAAATAGGAAAATACTTCAAAATTCATGAAAAAATACCTTTGGAGGTCACAAAAATACACAAAAATGTTCAATATTTTTCTTTTAATTCCCTTTTAATATTGACCTCAAGAAAAATCAAAAATTGAGTTCAATTTTAGGTGTTCCTTCACAATGCCTAAGGTTGAATTTTCATAAAAAATACCAATTGAGTCTTTTTATTTGCAATTTTTGCACATTTGGAGTCTAGACATTCAATTGTGGTCCCTTTGAACTTCAATTTGATCAATTGCACCCACAATTGCGCCAATTGCACGAATTAGGCCAAATCCCCAAATTATTTGTAATTAAGTCCCTCAACTTGCCAACTTTTGAAATTAATCTTAATTGGGGGACTTTCGTGGCAAAATTGGACTGGTCCCTTATGTTTTCATGCATTCTAGATCGATTGGCATAGGTCTCATAGTCCAATTTGGTCAAATTGACATCCAATTGAACTTTTCCCCAATTTGGGCAAATTGAAAAAAAATTTGGGGTTTTCATAGAAATTGAGGTGAAATTTTGGGTAAAACCACTTTTTTAGATAATATCCAGGGTCCTAAGCTCAATTTTGAGGTTTAATTGCAAAAATTCCCAATAAATTTGGGTTAATTTTGAAAATTACATGTCCGAACAGGTTCGGACCGGTCCGACCGTCGGTCGAACCGGCCGAACCGGTCCGGAACAGTGTCGTCGTCTTCAACAGATTAGCGTGAATTGCAGGTTTGAACAGCAAGATTCAACAGTCAAATTGGAGCTCAATTCAAGCTTAATTGGATCAATTTGTTTAGGGCTTTTGATCCTCCGATCATGCCGCGACGATCAAGACCAACGGCGGGCTAAGCCGTCGCCGGAGCGGGACGAAATCGCCGGTCAAAGGCGCCGGCGCCAAAAAAGTCAACACTCTCAAATTCAAGGGAGGATTCACGCTCGTTTTGGACTTGACGGACATCAAACGGCCTTGGACGGAATCTTAACGATTCCGTCACCGTCCGGCGAGCCGTTTGGCACGTGTGTGCGCGTGTGAAGTGCCCGGCCAGCTCATACCCGCGCACGCCCAATTTGAAATCCGAGTATAAATAGCCAAAGAAGATTCTGGATCAAAGGGAAGAGGTTCATTTGCTCGCTCAAACAGAACGGACTAGAGAGAGAGAGAAAAGAGAGAGAGAGGAGCTCTTAGAGGCGGCCATAGCCCGATTTTCGGGCGAGACCGTGAGATCTTCGTGCGGTCGATCCAGAGGGAATCGAGGCCTGAAAACTAGTCCGGGAGCTTCGTAGTGACTCAGGGAGTTGATCGCACCAGCTCAATCAACCGAAGAACTTCTAAATCGGTAAGTCGATCTCTCGACCTCGGCTCGGCTCAATCATGGCATCACACTGATTCGTGTATGATTCTCGCAATTGTTGTGTGCGTTTTTGCCTTTAAGCATTGCTGATCCTCCTCGCACCTTTGTTTTGCTTTGATTTTGCACAAAAACCTGCCAATCGAGTCCGAGAAACCAACCTCCGTAGCCGTCTTCTGTCGAAGCTTGTCTAGACAAATCTAGACCAAACCAGGTCAATCGGACCTGCAGGTAAGGTTTCTAAACCTTATGTGAGTAAATCCCGTGAAAGAATTGAATTATCTTGCTCTGTGATGCATGATTGAAGTCCGAGATGCCGCGGCTGTGCTTAGTCCGATTCTCGCAATTTTATGGATGAAATGGTTTGATTTTTGGATATGTTAGTCTAGAGGTTCGGGCGAGTCGAACGCCGTAGGTTTCATGTCATTCCGGCGAGATCTCACCGTTGGATCTCGCCGGAGAAATGTCGGCCGTCCGTTAGTTGTCATCGCGAGGTTGAAGAAGATGCTGATGTGGCAGTCAACAGGTCAAAAAAGCTTAGGTGTCGCGTCTCCATTGGTCCAACTTGGATCCGAGTCAGCTCGGCCGTTGGCGCGAGCGAGCCGACTCGGACTCGATCCGACGGCTGCGATTATTAGTTGAGTTTGATTTGTAGCCGTCGGATCTGCTTTTTAATTTCGAATATTAGATATATTAGGTAAATAATCCAGTAAATACTAAACGGTGCCGTTTAGTTAGGACCTTGGCAACGTCGTTTAGGACAAGTAGGGAGTGAACGGCCGGGATTACGTCTAGGAATGATCGTGACCGTCCGTGCGTTTAACCAATACGGTGTCGTTTTGGCAGAGATAGGACGAACGGCTTAGATTAGATCTAGGCTAGATCTTGACCGTCCGTTTAGTTAAGGCGTACGGCGTCGTTTTGGTTTAGATGAGTCAACGGTTCGGATTAGATTTTAGTTCAGATCATGACCGTCCCTTTTTAATACAGGAAGTGGCGTCGTTTTAGGGTTTAGGTGCGTGCGGCGTCGTTTTTGCTTAGAGGCGTGTCGACGGTTGAGATCAAATCTGAGGTTGATCTCGGCCGTCCGTTCTATTTTCGTATATTCCGAATATTAGAAAATAGTTTTAGAAAATCAAAAATAAATAAATATGTACATATACGGTGCCGTTTTGGTTGTTGCGAGTGGTCTGGAGCGGACGGACCGGGTTGACCGGTCGTTGACCGGGTTGACCCGGTCCGGTTTATTAATAAAAAAATAATAAAAAATAAAAAAGAAATTTCCAAAAATCCAAAAAAATTGTAAAAATACATAGAAAATTCATAAAAATTCCCAGATTTTCATAAAAAATTTCTAAAAATTTGTAGATCGATTCGGGACTCATAAAGTCTGGATCGAAAATTTTTGAGACTTCGAGGGTTGATTAATTTCGATCCGGAAAATTTCCAATATTTTTGAAAAATAAATGAAAATTCCAAAAAATAGAAAAAATTAGAAAAATTCCATAAAATCACAAAAAATGAGAAATGGCCACATTCAACTGGCCAGACCCCGATTTTGTGATTTTCGGGTCCCGAACTCCCAAAAATGACCATTCTACCCTTCCGGGCCTTCCGCCCCAAATTTTTTGCCAAATCACCCCGACACCCAATTTTGATTTTTGTATGGGTCGATAGGGCCATTTTATACATATCGAACCTTGATTTGATTGATTTGATTGCTTGTAATGATTTTGATTGCGCATTAAATTTTTTGATTGTGATTGATTAGGATAGAAAATTCCCATCCGCATGAAAACTTAGAGTTGTTAGGGCCTACCTCACCCGATATCGCATCTGCATGAATTCCTAGGTTAGAAAAACAATCAACATCGGTAACCGAAAGGGCGTCAAATATGAAATTTGGCGTAACCAAGTCCCCGAACACAAAATCTCTGGTTTTCGCGGAACCGAACGGTTTCTCCCGACCGCTCGGTAAGGTTTTCCGATCGTACCTTCCAATAAATCGATCGGTGGCGACTCCAAATTGCATGTACATCTCGCACATGCCACCCGACCACACAAGGTCAATTTCGATATTTGATATATTTTACCCGACATCGCGATTCGAGTAATGGGTCTTGGGAGGGACCCGCGATCCCATAAAAAAATATAAAGAGGGGGATCGGCTCATTAACCCTAAACCACCGCCGGGATTTCATCGGACGGAAATTTCCGACGGAGGGTCGCGACATTTATATTCAGAAAATTCTCCCTTTTGGCTCGGATTGGTTGTCAAGGGATATAAATGTGTATGGATAATTTTGAAATGGAAATGCCTTTCATCATTTCAGTCCATGTAATCACCGCGAATGACCCCTACATCCCAAAATTAAGCTCTTTCGCTCTATCACTCTCACTCATCACTCAAGTATATTAGGGACGTGTTTGAGGATAATGTTTGCCTCTTTTCATCTGAAGGGTCATTCTCTTGAAAAACTTTCAAAGCATGCCCTTTTATAGAAACTCAGGGCGTTTTCATCAAAATTCATCATTCGCAAAAATTTTCATCAAAAAGGGTATTCAAAAGACGTTTCTGAAATCTGAAGGGAATGTCCCTTTGAAAGGGTTTTGTAGCTTCACGAATCCAAAATTTTTTATTTTTTCTTTAAGCATGACAGTGTATGAAAATACTTTGTGAAGGAGGAGGAACTCAAACCTGTCTTCTTCAAATATTGGCTTCCGTTCCTGTAAAAACAAAAAGGAAACAATCGGTTCGAGATATTCAAAATTTTAAGTTCCGAAGCGATTTCTTCCTACCTCCTTCGGATGTCGACTCCCGTTTCCTGTAAAAAACAAAAGGAAACAAATCAGTTAAAGATATTCAAAATTTTAAGTTCCGAAGCGATTTCTTCCTACCTCCTTCGGATATCGACTCCCGTTTCCTGTAAAAACAAAAGGAAACAAATCAGTTAAAGATATTCAAAACTTTCAAATCCCGGAGCGACTCCTTTCTATCTCCTTCGGATGTCAACTTCCGTTTCCTGTAAAAACAAAAGGAAACGATTAGTTAAAGATGTTCAAAATCTGTAATCCAAAATACCGGATAACTTCCCTGTTTTGATCGGTTGCTCTGCAAAGTTCTTCATGATTCCCAGTCCACCTACAAAATACAGACATATGCAAATGCATGTATGCAAATGTCATGCGAATGCAAAATCTTATGTGACTCGGATCTGTCCATCAATCGCTCTGAAGCTCAATTTATTTCAAGGAAAATATCTCTTCACGGCATCCGAATTTACTGGACTTGCCAATTCTTCTCCGTCCATGTTTACAAGTATAAGAGCTCCCCCGGATAAGACTTTCTGAATCACGTAGGGGCCTTCATAATTTGGCGTAAATTTGCCTCCCGGGTGTTGTGCATTTGGGAGCATTTTCTTCACAACTAGCATCCCTGTTTCAAAAGTTTTGGGTTTGACCTTCTTGTTAAAAGCTCTGGCCACTTTCTTCCGGTAGCTCTGACCATGGCAGATGGCCTTCAATCGCTTTTCATCAATCAAATTTTACTGTTCATGTCTCTGCCGGTCCCACTCATCTTCCGTGAGTTCTACCCGAGACAGGATCCTTAAAGAGGGGATTTCCGGCTCCACCGATAGGACTGCTTCCACACCGTATACTAAAGAGTAGGGAGTTGCCCCGGTTGAAGTACGAATTGAAGTTCGGTAGGCCATGAGAGCATATGGCAATCTTTCGTGCCAATCTCGATATTTCTCAGCAGTTTTGGCCAATATCTTCTTGATGTTCTTGTTTGCCGCTTCCACAGCTCCATTCATTTGCTGGCGGTAAGGTGAAGAATTAAGGTGTCGTACCTTAAATTGTTCCAATAGTTGATCGACAACCTTGTTGTTCAAATTTGAGCCATTGTCCGTAATGATGGCTCTTGGCACTCCATATCTTGAGATGATATCTCGCTTGATAAACTTAGCCACACTATTCGCAGTGACATTGGCATATGAGCTGGCTTCAATCCATTTGGTGAAGTAATCAATAGCCACCAGAATAAAGCGATGTCCGTTTGAGGCCTTTGGGTTGATAGGGCCAATCATATCGATTCCCCACATGCAAAATGGCCACGGTTCTGACATTTGATGTAGCTCGGTTGGCGGCGCATTTATCCTGTCGCCATATACCCGGCATTGATGACGGGATCTAACATGCTGGTTGCAATCCGACTCGATAGTCATCCAATAATACCCGAGTCTCATGATCTTCTTAGCGAGGAGGTGGCCATTCATATGCGGTCCGCATTCCCCTTCATGAATCTCTTTCATAATGAGATTTGCTTCTTTGGAATTCACGCACCTCAGCAGGACCGAGTCAAAGGATCTCTTGTATAGGATCTGTCCGCTGAGGAAAAATTTAGGTGCCATCTTGCTTATGTACTTTTTATCTTCTGGTTGACTGTCTTGTGGGAATTCACCCTTTAGCAGATAATTCTTAATGTCATGATACCATGGTTCTTCATCAGGTTCTTCTTCAATGACCATGCAGTATGCAGGTTGCTTCAAGATGTCAATCCTTAACGGCTCTATCTCAAGGCCATTTTGCACTTGTAACATGGCTGATAAAGTGGCCAGAGCATCGGCGAAGTGATTCTGAGTTCTAGGCAGATATTCGAAAGTGATCTCTTCAAAGTGTTGGATCAGTTTTTCGAGGTATTTATGATAAGGAATAAGCTTGGGATCCTTCGTCTTCCACTCTCCTTGGGTTTGTAAAATAATCAGCATGGAATCTCCATATACCAGTAGCTTCTTCACTTTTAATGATATGGCCAATTGTAACCCAAGAATGCAGGCCTCATATTCAGAAATATTGTTGGTGCAGGGGAATACCAACTTGGCTGAAACTGGATAATGTTGATCTTCGGAGGATATCAGAACTGCCCCAATACCTGATCCAGTGAGGTTCACTGCGCCGTCAAAGTACATTGTCCATTTGTCTTCTGATATGTTCAGAATTTGACCTCCCTTGTTTCGCTCTGAAACGTCCTTAGGAGCATTCTCAGCTAGCATGTCAGCAATTGCTCTTCCCTTGACAGATTTTTGGGGAGAGGTTTTGATATCGAACTACGAAAGCAGTATTTGCCATTTAGCCATCTTTCCCAACAATGTTGGCTTCTCCAAAAGGTATTTGATGGGGTCATTTTCAGTGACCAGCTCTATATGATAATGCAGTGTATACTGCCTCAATCTGTGGAGGACCCAAACCAATGCTACGCAAGTCCTTTCCACTGTTGGGTATTTGACTTCAGATGTTGTGAACTTTTTGCTCAAATAATATATAGCCCGCTCTTTGCGATCCTTGGGGTTAGTTTGGGCAAGTAAAGCTCCTAGGGACTCATCATTAACCGTCGGATATAGAGTTAAAGGAACGTTAGGGATAGGAGGTACCAACACCGGAGGTTGTACCAGGTATTCCTTGATCTTCTCAAATGCTTGTTGACATTCTGCATCCCATTTGACCTTCGCACCTTTCTTTAACAACTTGAAGAAAGGTTTTGCCGCGTTCGACGGTTGGGATATGAATCTGGATATATAATTCAACCTTCCAAGTAGACCCCTTACTTCTTTGACAGTAACAGGAGTTCCTATTTCCCATATGGCTTTAATCTTGGAAGGGTCAATTTCAATACCACGGCTGCTCACCACAAACCCTAGCAGCTTTCCGGATCTTGCGCCAAATACACATTTCGCAGGATTCAACTTGAGCTTGTACTTTCTCAATCGATTAAATTATTTCTTTAGCACTTTAACATGGTCTTCTCCAGGTTTGGACTTGGCAATCATATCATCCTCATAGACCTCAATCTCCTTATGTATCATGTCATGAAAAAGGGTCACCATAGCCCTCTGATATGTTGCACCTGCATTTTTCAATCCGAAGGGCATTACCTTGTAGCAGAAAGTTCCCCATTGTGTAGTGAATGAGGTCTTGATCTTATCTTCTTCCTTCAACATAATCTGATTATATCCCGAGAATCCATCCATAAAGGAGAACAATTCAAAACCCGCAATGCGTCGACGAGCACATCAATGTGCGGTAGGGGAAAATCATCCTTGGGACTAGCTTTGTTCAAGTCCCGATAATCCACGCATATTCTAATTCTTCCGTCCTTCTTCTTAACTGGTACGATGTTGGCGACCCAATCAGCATATGGGACAGCCTCGATAAATCCAACTTTAAGGAGCTTCATCACCTCTTCCTTGATCTTATCCGCCAGTTCAGGATTCATTCTTCTGGGCATTGATTTACTGGTGAGCAAGAAGGATTTGTGGGCAAAGCCTGCTCCACAATCTCACGATCTAGACCCGGCATGTCAGCATATGACCAGGCGAAAATATCTTGATATTCCTTGAGTAATGCCGTCATTCTTAAAACATCTGCCGCGGACAGGTGTCCTCCTATTTTCACTTCCTTGACGCAGTTAGAATCCCCCAGATTAATAGTGATGGGTTCTTCAGAAATAGGGGGTTTAGATTCTTCAAAACAATCCCATTCTTTCTTGATATCACTCACATCAACCTCGTCTACGTCAACTTCGCATGCATAGTCATCGAGCTGATCTGAGTTACATATTAACCTGTTATGTATGGGTGGGATGACATGCCCGAAATGTACCATGAAAGGTTAGTATTCAAAGATGATAAAATTGAAGGATGCATGATTTCTATCATGAAAACATTTTTCAAATTTCAATTTTCTTAGACAAAGAAAGGAGAACTAGTCCACGATCTTCCGGACATCCTGGTTCTCAAAAACTATTTAAAACCCTAGATCATATGGCGGATCAGGCCTCAAGTCTCATGGTAGAGTCAATTATCATCATCGGACCAATCCGTTGCTCCACATGTCTGTAATCAAATTTGTGATGATTTTCATTAATAGATGCAATTAAGAGCAATACAAGACTGCACTTCCTGGATCACAGCATGTGACCCAAAGGGTGCTAAAAAGCGAAAAGCTTCAGAAACAAATGCAGTAATCAAAATGCATTAAAAGATAAAGTTCAGAAAGAGCCTTTTACTCGGGGGTGGGGAAATCATCGTCCAGCCACTCAATTATCACGTTCACCCGATTATCCAGGAACGGGTTAAGTAAGTCTGGCTCTGCATCCTCAGAGATGTCCTCATCTTCCAGCCATTTGCCTCCTTTAGAGAATACCTCGAATAAGGGGTTTAGGAACATCTTCCCTTTGGCCTTCCAGGCATCGGTATCTATGAAACGGCCACCTTGGCGTCCAAGGCGTCCACGGTCTCCATAACGATTGTTTCGACCTCGGTCTCGACCTATGTTATTTTTCGCTATTCCATTATAACCCAGACCAACCTTGTGGTCATTTGAGCCCAAATTCAAAGGGTTACGGATTCCCCGACCATGTTTCCCTAATCCAGCACCCGGAATAAAACCGTTTGAGAGTAGCACTTTTCCCGCCATAGTCGCAGGTCTCGAAAGCTACGGTGTAGCCACCTTTGCATCCGGTGACACATGCATGACGGATACAATGTCAAAGGTGTGATAACTCAGCTCCTCCTCTTTTGAGGGTTCAATGTAAGGGACCATCCCTTTTAAAGTCGCTCGATGTCCCGTCTCGCCATGAACGGTGATCAACTGACCCTTGACCACAAATTTTAACTTTTGATGCAGAGAGGAAGGTACCGCTCCAGACACATGAATCCACGGTCTTCCCGGGAGCAGGGTGAAGGTGCTTGGAATATCCAACACTTGGAACGGTATAAAGAAAGTTACCGGTCCAATGTCAATGTCCAGCTCAATTTCTCCTACAACATTCTTGGAGACTCCATCAAATGATCGGATGGTGGCCTTGGATGTCTTCACAAAATCTTCATTGATCCCCAAGCTTCTCAAAGTGCTTAGTGGACACAGGTTAAAAGCAGAACCGTTATCAATCGGGACGCGAGGAACCTCCTTCCCGTGACACCTCACAGCTATGTAAAGGGCTTTGTTGTGGACCCGCCCTTCTTTCGGGAAGTCTTCGTCCGAGAAGGATATCTGGTCCTTCGGAAGGATAGCACCCACAAAGTTTCCTAGTTGCACTTCGTTAATTGTTTCCGGAACATGCACCTCATCCAGCACTTTCAAAAGGGCATCCTTGTGCTTTTCAGAATTTTTGAAGAGATCCGGTAAGGAAATCCGTGCGGGCATCTTCCCCGATTGGTCAACGACCTCATATTCACTGGTCCTCACGACCGATTGCAACTTCTCAACCTCTTCCGCAGGTTGGGACTCTCTTTTGGGAATCCGCTTCTCTCGGGGATAACATCTTCCGGATCTCATTATGGCGTCAATCTCGCCCGTTCCATAATCTCGGTGAACTGCCCTTGAGTTGTACTCTTCCACAGGCGGTAATTTAATCCTCACCGGTATGATCTTTTCTGGTAGTGATTCGGATGTTGATGGTTTTTCCGAACTAGAAGTTTCCAACTCCCAGCTATCAACTTTGTTCAAATCAATCACGAAACGAATCGGGGTATCTACCATCCCGATCATCTCGTCCTCATGAACATCTTCGGGGTTATGTTCTGGACCTGGCCTCATCATCGTGGCATTTTCTTCATCTAGATCCCTCTGCCTTTCCCTTTTGACTCTTAGGATAATCCCCTCAATTCTCATACCAACCTCCACCATATGTTGGAACGACGAGTAAGTGTATGCATACATGCGGTCAAAGTATTCCGCCGGAAGTGACTTCAGTACGAACTCCAGCATTTCTCTCTCCGACAGCGGCGGTTGCACCATCACAGCGTGCTTCTTCCATCTTCTTCCAAAGAGTTCAAAACTCTCGTCTTCACCTTTTCGGATGTTCAACAGATTAGCCTTAGTGAAATAACCTCTGATTCCAGCTTCGAAGTGTCGTATGAAGTGCTTTGATAAATCCTCCCAGCTTGGGACCCAGTCTAGGTCAATTAACTGAAACCATGCTAATGCGGGGCCCGTTAAACTTTGTCCAAAGTTCCGGATCAGTGTTTCATCATCTTCATGGTGGCCAACCATTTGGCGAAGATAGTATGAGATATGCGCCGGAGGACACCCAGCGCCATTATACTTCGTGCGGAAGACCACTCTCGGATTCGCACCTTAAGGCGGGACATTTCTCGCTTGGGTGAGTGGCGTAATCAGCTCCTTCAACTCATCCATTTTCCTCGACACGTCATCTCCTTGCTCTTGCAGTAGGTGATCTTTCGATTCTGTGTCTCCATGGTCCGCCGTATCTCCAGAATCTGCATATTCTCTTCTATCCTTGTGGCGTTGTTCCTGGCCATCAATTGCGATAATTCTGCTACCATAGTCGTCAAATGACGTATATGCGTCTCCAGATTAGAAAGTCGCATATCAACCTCTTGGTTCTTCTGTTCATCCCGAGGAGCCGCCTGGTCCTTAACTTCATCGATTGTTCCTACAAATTCCTCACTTGCGGGGTCATCCATGCCGCCCCACCCATCGGGGACTACGTCTCCAGAATCGACAAAGAAACTCGGGGGCGCCGAGTACAGCACTTTAAAGTTATAGCTACCACTATCTTCTCCAAGATTATCCACTATCTCGCCCCTCTCTAGGGCTTTCTGCATAAATCTTTTAGCACCTCGGTGCGCTTTGTCTAGACGAATCTCATATTCGTCTATCTCTTCAATTTCTTGACCATCTTTGATGCTCATCAAATATCCTGAGGGTATTTTCAAAACAGCTCCTCTCATAGGTTTCATCGCGAACTCCTCAGACAGCATGTCCACCGCCACGTAGGTCCCCTTGAAAGCGACATTTTCCATTCTTCCTATGACGCCCAAGCTAATCAACTTTTCCAAGCAAGCCTCTTTTTGCTCCCGGGAAATACTCTCTCCTTCCGGGTATTGCGAGGCCAATGTCAAGACATCCCGCATTTTACCCATATCCGCTATGAATTCCAGAACCTCATCCTCTTCACCTCCAAAAATCGCGTTCACGTCGCGATGCTCAGGTAGCGGGTTCTGCTGCACATTCGGTTCGGCTTTATCAAACTCCAGAACTTTTCCGTCGATCAATGCTTGCACCTTGAACTTCAGAGCGAGACAGTTGTCCGCGTTATGCCCCCTTTCTCCCATATGGTATACGCACGTCTGGGTCTCATCATACCCAGGAAATCTTGGCGGGTGAGCTCTAGGTGGCTCTTTTGCAACTAAGCGATTCTCCAACAGCATGGGTAACAATTTGGATAAGGGTCGGGGGAGTGGAGTAAAAACAACTGGGTTCTTTTTTCTGAATTCCGGTGGTTTGGGAGCGGTCCAGGAGGACGTCCCTTGGGTAGGAATTGAAGGCGAGAAATTTCTGGGCTTTGGCGGGTTAAGGACAAAAGTTACTTCTCCGGTTTGCTCCCTAATATCCCTTCTCAAAGGGTATTGGCGTTTGAAAGGCGCCTCGGGTATCTTCTTTTCTCTTAATGCCCATTCGTGGCGTTACGCCACCTTGATCAGGTGTGCAAATGTCTGACACCCAGAGGTGTTCAGCTTGTCGAAAAATTCAAATGGAAGGGCCTTGAGAAAAAGGTCTATTAGTTCTTCTTCCGGGACGGGCGGCTTTACCTACACGGCCGGTGCTCTCCATCTGCGGGCGTAGGCGCGAACGGCCTCGCTCTTTCCTTTTACGGTCCTTAAAAGGTCCTCTCTAGTTAGGGCGGTCAAAGTGTTAAACTTGTATTGCCGAAGGAACTCGTTTGCCGGTTTATCCCAATCGGCGAGCCTCTCTGGCTCTAATTCAATGAACCACGCCAGGGCTGCCCCAGATAGGCTTTCCTGGAAGGTGTTAACCAGTAGTGGGATGTTGTCGGAGAATTGAGACATTCGGCGCAAGTAATACTTCAAGTGCGCCTTGGGACACCCGGTCCCGTTATATCTCCTCACAAAGTCTGGTTCCTTGTAATCAGCGGGAACCTCTATCTTTTCGAACGGTGCAACCTTGTCGAACCTCGAGAGTTCATAACCCCGACTCGCCAAACACTCTTCGATCTTAGCGAGCCTCTTAATTTCCTCTTCCATTTTGAGGACTTGCTTCTCCTTTTTCTCCAGGTCAATCACAATGGGAGGATCCTTAGGCGGTCTCTCCGGATTCAGAGTTGGATTAGCGGCGGGCGCCGGATTAGCGTTCGCCCCATCGGATGGCCCCGCAGGAGCTTGAGAATTAGGGTCAACGGGGTATCTCCCCTGGCTTGCAATCATCATTGCCTTCATCTCCGCCACCATTGTGGCGATCACATTCATTTGATTCTCCAGATTACCCACACGAGGTGCGAGCTCCTCTTGTTCCATCCTTAATTTGCGCGTTTTGCTACGAGTCCTCGTATTTGTCACTCACCTGTTTTCAGGATATCAAATCAGTATGGGAAATATTAAAGGATTGGAGACATTGATCCGTGGTAATTGACTTTTCTATATGTATGCATGAAATGCTCATAAAAGAAATAGTATGTATTTATTACAAACCAAATTGTTCAAAAGTATCTAAAAGATAACAAATATGTAAAATCTAAATGGGGGAATGGATATATCCAAGTCGGGGACGCTTCCACTCTTCTTGTTCTTCTGATCCATCGGAATCCCACAAATATGGGTCTTCTCCTTCTTCTGATATCCACTGCTCTGGATCTTCGGGAATGTACGGCTCTACTCCCGGTACGTAAGGTACTATATACTCTGGTTCATAAGACTCCACCTCTTCAATCCGAGGAGATACGCATTCGGGTACATATGGCTCGACAGTTGATTGACGATACTCCTTAAACTTCTGGATATACTCCTTGGAGGCCCCGTGAACGTTCATCTCGTCGTCCAAATAGTCCGGCCATTCAACTTGTTGCAGTGGGGAATTCTTCAAAGCGTGAAGAATAAGCTTGATCCGGGCCCGATACAACTCCTTTGTTTCCTTAGTGAGCTTTCCTCGTGTCATATCAAATGAGAAGATCCTGGGACAAACATCCGGTGGTATCTCTTGTAGAACTCCAAATTGCCTCACCACTCGAATGGGGTAGTACGCCACAGCGCCAGTACATCCCAATAAGGGGATAGGACTATCTTCAACTCCCATAATGCGAGCCTCCACAATCTTAGGCCAAGTCAAATGCCATCTAATATGCTCGGGTTTCAAATTGTCCAATAGCTCAACCCACTTTTTGAATGAGTATTTGGGTACAAGGGATTGACACTTAAGGAAGGATCTAAGAGGGTGAACGTGCTCATTGATCTCATAGCACCCCACTCGGAGTTGGAAAGTTTTTATATGAGAGGTGAACCACAAGTGAAGTAATCCGCTAGACGCTTGGAAAACAGCCTTTTTTGAAGATTTGGAACGATTCGGGGAGAGAAAGGTCTCAGCTAAGATCATGTACGAATAATCCCAGCGACAACACGCTTGTCTGGCTATATGGGTTATGGAGGGGTCAAAAGTAGTTCTAGAAGTCGGGAATAGAACGAATGCAAAGAAAGCCAAGATGAACACCTTTCCCGATTTATGACCGGTTTCGGTGGGTAGAGAGGAATAATTATCGAAATGGAATGAGAAGGTGAATTTGTTGGAATTGGATTTGTAAACTTTTTCAATCTCAGAAGTTTTAAGGCGAAGGAAACTCGATAACGAACGAGTGGAGTCCATGTCCAAAGGGGGTTGAGCTATACGTTCTTCAAATTCGGCCCCGATAATAGCGGTATACTCCTCAAGCGTAGGGGTCAATTCCAATCCTCGAAAGTTGAATGTCATTGTATGCGCATCCCATGCCTTGGCTAGTGCTTGAATGAGCGCCGGTTGGTATTCCACTTTGATCAAATCTACAAGTCGTCCCAAACGTCCTTCCACATAGGCTTTGTTGACGATGTCGAGGCGATCCCACCATATAGCGAGTTCCTTGCGCGGTATTGGGATGACTTTGATGTCTCCATTCCCCATGATCTAAAAATGCAAAAATGATGATCCTAAAGTCAATTACCACAGTTTAATATGCATATGCATGTAATGTGATGCAAATGTGCTAACCAAATTCCATGTCATCTTTTGGTAACATGAGGGTCAACTACTCCCACTTGACCCAAATAAGCCAAATAGGGTAATTATGGACCAAATCTCACCCAAAGATGGCATGTAATTTGATTAGGATCGTTTAAGCGTAATCGGGGTAAAAAGTCGCTCACAAATTGACAACTCATGAAATTTACAAGTCTAATATAATAAAGTCGAAAGAGATAGAACACGATAATATCTAGATATGTTCGGACAATAAATGTCGATGAAAGTACATAATAGACTCAAAATACAATAAAATCTAGAAAATGCCCCAAAGTCGTACTAATCTAGACAATCGGAACGGTATCCTCATCGGATGAAATCTCCACTATCTCGGGAAGCTTGACATTTTCTTCGTCATCGGAGGATATGGTGATAACTTCCTTCTTCTTGATCGAGGAGTGTTTTGGGGCCGTCTTGGTCGCACGAGGCTTTCTCGCCAATTTCATATACAGCTCCCAAACTCTCTCCTTTTCGCGCTCGAGCTCCAAATATCGTCCACATCGGGTATAATCGCAACTCTCGCTACGGATGCGGTTCCGTCCGTTGAGCTCTCGTTCGTGAACAAATCCGAAAACTCGGAAAGTAGCGGGTACTCGGTCCTCGCGTCGAATGGTCCTCCGCTCCCATGTGAAAACATCGGGTACGTCAACACGACCTCGGGGCGCCATCTATCCTAAAAAAGAAAATTGACCCTCAACCCCGATCACTTAAACGATCTTACAAATTGTGATGATATGTCGTGAAAATGCATGATATGCAAAATTTAAATTTACAATTTCAAAATAAAAAGGGTAGAAAGCCTTACCAACCGATGTTACTCTTTTTTTGGTTTTTGGTTTTAGGTATACCAACCGTCCATTTCACATGCGCATGAGACAAGTGAGGTTCAACTCTAAAGAAATCAAAAAGGCTCGGGTATGGACCTAAAAAGGGTCCCGCTATACAAATCGATGGGCCGCCCACAAACGCAATCAAACAACAAGTGGGTAGGACCATCAATCTTGCATAGCGAGCGGGATCAATTATGGTCAACCCAAGTGCAATCAAACACAAGAGCTTCGCATATCGATCCCTATCTATGGCGACCTAAAAGGTGATTTCGCGGCTCGGGTTTAGGCGCTTGTGTGTGCAGTGTCGTGATCCTCGAAATATGCAAGACATGTACCACAATTTATATTCAAAACACCGCTTCAAAATTTGCATAAATAAACAAACAATCCAAAACTCCATATCTGCATCAAAAATGGTTAGCACAGACGCCACCCCTTATAACTCCCATCTGCATCAACATTTAACACTTTTTGTTATTGGACGTACCTCACCTTCATGAGCATCTGCGGAAGACGAGGTTAGAAAACAATCAACATTTTTATCGGCTTAAGTCCTCTTAAATTTTTCCCCAGTGGAGTCGCCGGTCTGTCGCGACCCTCCGGAAATTTTTCCGGGCGGAATAGGGCTAACGAGCCGATCCCTTAATTTTTTATAACCCCGGTTGTTGGCGAGGTATTTTCTAGGATCGCGGATCCCTCCCAAGACCCATTACTTGAATCGTGATGTCGGGTAAAATTTATCGAATATCGAAATTGACCTTGTATGGTCGGGTGGCATGTGCGATGTGTACATGCAATTTGGAGTCGCCACCGATCGATTTATTGGAAGGTACGATCGGAAAACCTTACCGAGCGGTCGGGAGAAACCGTTCGGTTCCGCGAAAACCGGAGATTTTGGGTCAGGGGACTTGGTTACGCCAAATTTCATATTTGACGCCCTTTCGGTTACCGATGTTGATTCTTTTTCTAACCTAAGAATTCATGCAGATGTAATATCGGGTGAGGTAGGCCCTAACAATTCTAAGTTTTCATGCATATGGGAATTTTCTATCCTAATCGATCACAATCGGAAAAAATTAATGCGCAATCAAAATCATTACAAGCAATCAAATCAATCAATCAAGGTTTGATATGTCTAAAATGGCCCTATCGGCCCACACAAAAATCAAAATTGGGTGTCGGGGTGATTTGGTAAAAATTTGGGGCGGAAGGCCCAGAAGGGTAGAACGGTCATTTTTGGGAGTTCGGAACCCGAAAATCGCAAAATTGGGGTCGGGCCAGTTGAATGTGGCCATTTCCCATTTTTTGTAATTTTATGGAATTTTTCTAATTTTTCCTATTTTTTGGAATTTTTATTTATTTTTCAAAAATATTGGAAATTTTCCGGATCGATGTGAATCAACCCTCGAAGTCTCAAAAATTTTCGATCCAGACTTTATGAGTCCCGAATCGATCTACAAATTTTTAGAAATTTTTTATGAAAATCTGGGAATTTTTATGAATTTTCTAAGTATTTTTACAATTTTTTTGGATTTTTGGAAATTTCTTTTTATTTTTTTATTAATAAACCGGACCGGGTCAACCCGGTCCGACCGCCCACAAACTACCCGCTCAACACAAAAACGACGCCGTCCTCTATTTTCTATTTATTTTTTATTTTCTTGAATTTTCTAAATCTAATTCCTAATATCCGAATATGTCAAAAAGGATGGACTACCGAGATCAATCTGCGAATCAATCTCGGTCGTCGGCCCTCTACCGAAAGAAACGACTTCGCATCAGTATAAATGGCAGACGGTCACGATTAGACGTTGAGGTTCAATCTGAGCCGTTCCTTTCTCCTAGACTAAAACGACGACGCTTTAGTCTTTATAAAACGGTGCCGCATCGCTTTTATCGCACGGACGGCCAAGATTCGATCCTATGGCTCAATCCGAGCCGTTTATCCCTCATTAGTAAAACGGCATCGCACCATCTAACTAAACGGACGGTCCAGATCTAACCTAGACCTAATCCCGACCATTCATTCCGTCCGAAGCCAAACGACGTCGCCTAATCACTAACTAAAACGGCGCCGTTTCACCAATTTTTATTTTCGCCTAATATACTAATATTTCAAAATTACGAAAAAAAACAGATCCAACGGTTATCAATCAAACCTAACTATTTATCCTAACCGTTGGATCAAGGCCGACTCGGCCTCTTCGCGCCAACGACCAGGCCGAGTCGGCCGTGACCTGGACCACTCGGCGCACGACACCCGGCCGCCGACACGTTGACCGTGCCACGTCGGCTCGGTCGTCTTCAACCTCGCAGCGGCTCTATGGACGGCTGAAAGCTCTCCGGCGAGATCCAACAGTGAGATCTCGCCGGAAAGATCTCAAACCAACGGCGATCGACTCTATTTATCCTCTAGAATGACATACTCAAGAATCAAAGCATTTCACCGAACCAATCGCGAGAATCAAAGCATATACGGTCGCGGCATCACGGATCTCAATCAAGCAACACAGATCATAACTATCGAATCAAAGCTTCAGGCACACTCAATATGAGTTCGGGACACTTACCTCGAGTCCCGATTGGACTCACGATGGCTAGGAAGGTCTGGCCGGTGTTCGGCCAGACCGAGCTGCAATGGAGGTTCGACTCGAGGTTTTCGCACAAAATCAATGCACAAACAAGATGCGATCGTGGTTAGTGAGGTTCCAAAGGCAAAATGCACACTCTAATTGCAAGGATTGAGTTCGTGAATATGAGATGCCATTAGTGTACAGTAGAATGATCGAGAAGTCTACTCACCCGATATGGAGGTTTGAGGCCGAACGAGCCGCCGCGATGGTCTTCCGGAAGTTCGAAGAAGCTTCTGGCGGTGGTCCGATGACCTGATTTGGCCGGGAACGACGGCGACGAAGACCTCACAATCTCGGTCTGCAACTCTGACCACTCTACGCCGGAGCCTCTCTCTCTAGCTTTCCCTCTCTTTCTCTCTCTATTCTGGTGTGTTTGAGCGAGCAAATGAGCCTTTTTTTTGCTTCGCGAATGTTCCCCACTATTTATACTAAGTTTTCGAAAAAATGGCGCGTCGGACGAGCTTGGTTGAACTTCTTTCGCATGTGCCCGAGCATGCCAAAAGGTCCAAACGGCGTCGAGAACGGAATGCCATTCCGTTGGACTCCGTTTGGTGCTCCGGCGATCGCAAATGAACAAGTATTCAACCAATTTTGTGAAAGTTTGACTTTTTGGGCTTTGGACGTTTGACCGGCCATCCCGCCGTGCTCCGGTGACGATTGATCGCGCCGCCGGAGGCAAAAGATACGACTTGACCTGCAAAATAAAAACCCCACGTCAATTAGATTAATTAAGCACGAATTAATCCCCAATTTGGCTGTTGAATCTCACCGTTCGGACCTGCAATTCGCGCAAACCCGTGAAGGAGACGACATCGCCTGGGACCGGTTCAGTCCGGTCCGACCGGGTGATCGACCGGTCCGAACCGGTTCGACAGTAAAATTCATAGAATTTTCAAAATTAATCAAAATTGAGTGGGAATTTTTGCAATTAAACCTCAAAATTGGACTTAGGGGCCTAGATATTATCTAGAAATGTGTTTTTGTCCAAAATTTCCCATCAATTTATATGAAAACCCCAAATTTTTCAATTTGCCCAAATTGGGGAAAAGTTCAATTGGATGTGTAATTGATCAAATTGGACCACGAGACCCACACCAATCGATTCAGAATATGTGAAAACATAAGGGACCAGTCCAATTTTGCTATGATAGTCCCTCAATTAAAAGTAATTTCAAAAATTTGTCCAATTAAGGGATTAAATTGCAAACATTTTTGGGGATTTGGCCTAATTCGTGCAATTCGTGCAATTGTGGGTGCAATTGATCAAATTGAAGTTCAAAGGGACCACAATTGAATGTCTAGACTCCAAATGTGCAAAAATTGCAAATAAAAAGACTCAATTGGTATTTTTTATGCAAATTCAACTATAGGCATTGTGAAGAAACACCTAAAATTGAACTTAATTTTCAATTTTTCTTGAGGTCAATATGAAAATGGAATTAAAATAAAAATATTGAACATTTTTGTGTATTTTTATGACCTCGAAAAGCATTTTTTATGATTTTTTCAAAGATTTTTCTATTTTTCGAAAATATTAAAAAATATGAAAAATATAAAAAATTATTTTTTGTTCCAAATTGGTTCCTTATGCTTGGCCAAGGCTTCCAATGTTGATTTTTTAATTTTTTGATTTTTTGTGAATTTTTGGTAAATTTTGGAAAATAAAACTAAAGGAAAACCGACTAAAAATTCAGGTGTCAACATTCATGGATTTGATGCATCGTGTGTTCAAGGAATATCTAGACCAGTTTGTCATAGTGTTCATAGACGACATTCTAATCCGTTCAAGAAGAAATGGTGATCATGAAGCGCATCTGAGGATCGTTCTGCAGACATTGAGAGAACACTCACTCTACGCCAAGTTTAGCAAGTATGAGTTTTGGCTGAATAGAGTGGCGTTCCTTGGACATATAGTTTCTGGAGATGGAATCTCTGTGGATCCTACTAAGATCGAAGCGGCAACGAATTGGCCTAGACCGACGATGATGACCGAAGTGAAAAGTTTCTTGGGGTTGGTAGGCTACTACGGAAGGTTGTGGAGAAGTTCTCATCGATAGCCATACCTTTGATTAGATTGACGAAGAAGGAAACGAAGTTTGAATGGACTGATAAGTGTGAGAGAACCTTTTAAGAGCTAAAGTATAAACCGACCACTACACTAATTCTGACGGTCCCCTCTGGACCTGGAGGTTATGAAATCTACAGTGATGCATCCCCGAAAGGATTGTGGTGTGTGCTAATGCAACTTGGAAAGGTCGTGGGTTATGCGTCGCGTCAATTAAGACCTCATGAGATGAACTACCCGACGCGCGACCTGGAACCGGCTGTTATTGTCTTTGCATTGAAAATCTGGAGGCATCATTTGTGTGGAGAAAAGTTCCAGATCTATACGGAACATCGTAGTCTGAAGTATTTGTTTCCCCAAAGGGAGTTGAATATGAGACAATGGAGGCGGATAAGAGAAAACCCGAGTTTTAGGTATCCAAGGATGGAATCCTGAAGTTCCGTGGGAGAATGTGTGTGCCTAATGATGAAGAGCTCGGAGAAAGGATCTTATCGGAGGCACATTGGAGCAACTAAAGTATTCACCCTGGATGTACAAAGATGTACCAAAACCTTCGACGGCACTACTGGTGGAATGGAATGAAGATGGATGTCACTAAGCATGTGGCCAAGTGTTTAACTTGCCAACAGGTCAAAGTGCAGCACTGTAAGCCTGGTAGTATGCTGCAGCCTCTGGAGGTTCCCCGAATGGAAGTGGGAGCGCATCACAATGGATGTTGTAATGGGTCTATCAAGGAGTCAACAAGGACATGATTCTATATGGGTAATTGTTGACAGATTAACCAAGTCCACACACTTTCTACCGGTGCGAAAGGATTGTGATATGGAGAGGTGTACGGAGTTATATAAGAGGCAGATAGTGCGTTTACATGGGGTTCCGATGATGATTACGACGGATTGTGACCCGAAATGTACTGCCATGTTTTGGAAGAGTCTGCAAGAAGCTATGGGAGCAAAGTTGCGATGCAGTATGACAGACCACCCTCGGACCGATGGACAATCGGAAAGGACCATCCAAACCCTGGAAGACATGCTAAGGGCGTGTGTAATTGACTCTAAAGGAGGATGGGAGGATCAATTACACTTGGTGGGGTTCGCCTATAACAACAGTATTCAGATGGCACCATTCAAAGCGTTGTAGGGGAGAGCTGGTCGGACCCCTCTATGTTGGGACAAAGTCGGAGAAAAAAAAAAAGTATAACGGGCCCGGAGTTGGTAGAGCTGTCAGTTGAGGCAATGAAGGTCATTAGAGAAAGACTTAAGACTGCCCAAAGTCACTAGAAAAGCTACGCGGATAGACGGCGTAAGCCTTTGGAATTCCAAGTAGGAGACCATGTATTTCTCAAGGTATCACCGATGCAAGGACTATCTCGGTTTGAAAGGACAGGGAACCCGAGCCCGAGATACGTGGGACCTTCTGAGATACTAGAACGGATCGGAACCCTGGCCCATCGGCTTGCCTTGCCGCCAAACCTGTCGCAAGTCCACAACGTCTTTCACATGTCAAGGCTGCGAAAGTACGAACCAGATCCGACCCACGTCTTGGACTATGAAGCTATAGAAGTGGACGACCGAGTGACGTACGTGGAAAGACCAGCTAGGATTGAGGACGGGAAGGAGCGGGTCTTGAGGAACAAGACGATTCCGTTGGTGAAGGTAATCTGGGAGCACCATGGAACCGAGGGAACCACCCGGGAAAGCGAGGAATCAATGAGGCGTCAACACCCCCACCTGTTCGAGTAGTTAAGTCTTGTAAATTTCGAGGACGAAATTTCTATAAGGGGGGAAGAGTTGTGACATTCCGAATTCCGACCCCATTTCGAAGTTTATGATAAAATGGGCATTGATGCATTTCAGTAATCTCACTAGGAATTGATCACTCTAGAGACGACCGACCGAAGGGGAATGGCTGAATAGGATAGTACGCGGACTAAAGAACTCGGCCGCGGACTAGTATCCCGACCATAAGGATCGTTGAGGGTGCATTCTAGGCCATGCAAGTCGATCTAAGATTAGTGTCAGAACAATCGGCTAGCGTCGTGCAAATGGACCGCGGGTGATTCCGCTATGCCATAGCATAATTTGCGGATGACCCCGAACTGATTCCCGACGATCACGTCCTGCCGGGACCGACGGTTTCCCTCGCGATTACATGACAACCAGGATCGCCGTGGTCCGAATAATTCTTAAACGTGATAAAAATCACGGGTCGATACACGTAACTCCCGAGAGCCACCCGTCATCCCGAGATGCACTGAAGCTGCGATCGGCTAATTTTTAGCGCGAGGCGAACTTCGAAATCGGCGGCCGGGTATTTGAGAATTCCTATGCAAATAAATTGGACGTCGCCTCACCAGAGTTAATAAGGATTTTATATCGCAGTATTAGTCAGAAAAAGTGGAGATCAAATCGCGAAGCGAGAAGTGCACCCCAGTCCCGAATTTCGTTCAGCATCTTGAGAAACCGTGAAGGAAAATTTTGGCCACTTCACCATCCCATCACTTCAGCCAATTATATCAAAGAAATGGAGAAGAAAAGTGCTGTTGAAGTGTTCAAGTCCCAAGACCCATTAAAACCCCATTTTCCCCAAAAACCCCATTACCTAACATTACTATTCATGTCCTACACCCACCCCCACCATCTTGTCACTCTTGAATGAGGGCTAATCACTCAAATCACTCCCTCTCTCTTCTCTTGTGGGCTGATGCAAACCCCCTCTCACTCCCTCACTCTCATTTTCACTCTCACTCAAAACACTCTCTCAAGTTCTCTCATCTCTCCCTCTCACTCCCTCTCGGCACCTCCCATTTCCGGCGACCCCGAGGTGCTGCAACCGCCACCACCACCACCTCTCCTTTCCCTAGAGACCGTGAGCCACCGCCGTCGCCAACGAACCGCCTTTCTCCCCCTCTTTGGACGCCGGTGCAGCAAGTTAGAGGGAGGGGCTGTTCTTGGGGTTTTGCTCCTCATTTGAAGGTAAGGAGCTAGAATCTTGCCACAATCATCTAGGGTAGTTTAAGTGAGGTTCATTGGTGGATTTTGGGAGGATTTTATGGACTAAAAGTGTTGCTCTCTTGTTTGAACCAAAGGGGACAGCTTGGGTTGAAATCTGGTCACGCGAAGTCGTCGCTCATCCGTCGGGTTTTCTTCACCAAAAAGGACTTGTAAGTGGCTCTAATCCTTCCTTAGGACTATGGGTTACTAAGGAGCTTGGTAGTTTATGGATTAGGTTGATTTAGGGGTTGTTTCGGGCATGAATCAAGGGAGACCGGTTCTGAAATTTAGCTTGCTGTGGTTTGAAGTTTTGGGTGATAAATGAGCATGTTGGGGCTGGTTCGGGTGTGTAGTGATGGCCTAAGATGGTGAGGACCGAATGTTGCATGATGAACTTGAGTTAGATGCCCTTTTGGCGCAAATTGTGCTAGTGGTTATGTTGGTTGTTAACATCATGTACATTGTGGGATTGTGGAAAATTATGAGTTTGGGGCCATGATATGTTCGGCCATGTGAGTGAAATGCGAGGTTACATGTTGGAGCATGTGCCGGATCGGTGGAAACTTGATTGGAACAAAATGAGATGTTATGTGGCTTAGTTGGGGCCGAATGGAAATGGTGCATTAAAGAGAGTGTCATAATGTTTTAAATTGATATGTGAACCTTGGAACGACTCGAGGTGAGAATCGGCTAATTTGTGATGCGCGAACCATGTGTTAGGTAGCGCGATTGAAACGTTGTGTTATTGGGCTTTCTTTGTTACACTCGATCATGAAGTTTATTAATGAAAGCCTATGGATGTGAATTATGAGTACTGGTACCCTGATGCGTTAAACGCGGGGTTTATAGCCGATTGTATTATACTATGACATATCTGTATGCACTCATACCCTGATGCGTTAAACGCGGGGTTTGTGCCCGTCCCGATGCGTTAAACGCGGGATCGACCCGATGCGTTACTACGCGGGTCTATGAATATGGTCATATTCAATCAAGTCGTCCGAGGCCATAGTGATGCCGTATTCGTCTGATTGTCCGAGACCGAGTTTTTATGGGGCGTATTCCTAAGTGTCCGAGACCCCGGTGTGCACACGTATATATATATACCGAGAATATATTTTAAGCCTGATGCGTAGTTACGCGGGCTAGATGATTGAGAGGATGTGTTATAAGCCCGAGGCGTTGAGACGCGGGCCCGAGAATGGACTACTTGATATTAATGTCACGTGTGACTGAATTGCGGTAATGCCCGAAGTCTAAAGTTCCATAGTATAGAAGTTTGATGACTGGATTAAGAGATTGTGTGTCGTAAGTTTTGGATTGATTTTCTTATTGAATTGAGTTGTCTGTGTGTGCTGGGTTAATTATCTTAGTTTGACTAGCTCGGAGGTACCATACCCTAGGGTCGGCTTAGATCCACCTTATCGGGATTTTATCTCACCCCTCCGTGGGACCCACTTTTCAGACCACCGACCCCGACAGCCAGGATGCCATTGCTCTTCGGGCTACCGACGCAGTTTGAGCCGGTCATCACGCAGTATCGAGTCGGACCGGACCAGACCTATTATCGGAGGGCTAGTACATTATGGGTTGACGACTCGAGTGACCGCTGGATTCCCTATACCTTTATTTCGTGGACATATAAGGACGGAGACTATTTATCTGGACCCCCGAGGGAGGAGGTGATTCCGGAGCATGTCTTGGAGGCCGCCGGACCTAGACACCCGGTAGTTTCACCTTCTCGACTCCCCGACATTGGACCCGTAGTCGGACCGATCCCGGAGCCGAAGTCCCCCTTGCCCGGACACGCTGCTATGGACGGAGGAATTGTGGAGCCTGATGGTGCCGTTGGCGATCCCATGGCGATTCCGGAACCTGAGCCGATCGTGGTGCCGCTTGTAGATCCGGTGTATGATCAAGAGATGGATGAGCATGCGGAGGAGTCCGAGCTGGAGGAGGAGCCGGAGCTAGAGTTGGATGGGGCTATCGAGACGAGTTTTTCCCCACAGTACGCTCCCCCTGCTGGGGATACTTCTGATGAGGACGTCCGACCATTAGGTGTTTAGAGGTCTTTACCCCCACTTTTGTATCCTCGTATGTTGACGAGTGATTTTGTCTTGGGAGGTTTCTTTTGCGTTCCCGTGTCCTATCCTTGGGTCGTAGTTGTTTTATTTCGGGTAGTCTGTATGAACTCCAAACCTACTGGTTAGGTTATATGTATGCTTGTATTATGTTCTGGAGTCATTCTATTATTTTTCCGGGTTTGTTATGTCTGTTTCCGCTTGCATTTGCATCTCGCGCATATTATGTCCGTTCCCGATCCTAGTGAGGTTCGCGAGTTTTCTCTTGACCATGTGGGATGTTCGACCGCTGATGGAGGTACGGGGCGTGACAAGTGTGAAAGGAGTTTCCAGGAGCTTAAGCACGGGCTGACTACTGCACCAAGATCGACTATCCCCTCCGGACCAGGAGGTTATGAGGTTTATAGTGACGCGTCTTTGAAAGGAATGGGCTGTGTGCTAATGCAACATGGAAAGGTAGTGGCGTATGCCTCGCGCCAATTAAGACCCCATGAGATGAATTACCCGACGCACGATTTGGAGCTTACTGCCATAGTCTTTGCCCTGAAGATCTGGAGGCATTATTTGTGTGGAGAGAAATTTCAGATCTATACAGATCACTAGAGTCTAAAGTATTTATTTTCCCAGAAGGAGTTGATTATGAGGCAACGTCGGTGGATAGAGTTACTCAAGGACTATGACTGCGACATTCTATATCACCCTGGGAAAGCAAATCGAGTAGCAGATGCGCTAAGTCGGAAGTCAAGTATGGCGCATATGTTAGTAAAAGAGTGGACTCTGCTGGAAAGGATAAGAGATTCGGAGTTCAAATTGGAAGTTTGTCGGTTGTCCAGCATGATGGCGACACTAAGGATTGAACCCGAGATCCAGGATAGGATTAAGGCATTACGGTCGACAGACCCCGACCTCCAAAAGATATTGGAAATGGAGGCGAATAAGAGGAAACTGGAGTTCCAGGTGTTGGAGGAAGGAATACTGAAGTTTCGTGGGACGTTGTGCGTGCCCAATGACGAAGAGCTCCGAGAAAGGATTCTATCGGAAGCGCATCGAAGTAACTATAGTATCGACCCGAGATGTACGAAGATTTATCAAAATCTCCGCCAACACTACTGGTGGAATGGAATGAAAGTAGATGTCGCCAAGCATGTGGCGAAGTGCTTGACGTGCCAACAAGTTAAGGCACAGCACTGTAAGCCGAGCGGAATGCTACAACCTTTAGAGATTCCCGAATGGAAGTGGGAGCACATCACCATGGATTTCGTAATGGGGCTGCCAAGGAGTCAACGAGGACACGATTCCATATGGGTGATTGTGGATAGACTGACCAAGTCCGCACATTTCCTACCGGTACGAAAGGATTTTGATATGGAGAGGTATGCGGGGTTATACATGAGGCAGATAGTGCGCTTACATGGAGTCCCGGTGACGATTATGTCTGATCGAGACCCGAAGTTCACGGCCGTGTTCTGGAAAAGTTTACAAGAGGCCATGGGAACAAAACTGCAGTACAGTACGGCGTACCATCCCTAGACCCACAAACAATCAAAAAGGACCATTCGGACCCTGGAAGACATGCTAAGGGCATGTGTAATTGACTTCAAAAGTGGATGGGAGGATCAGTTACACTTAGTGGAGTTTTCCTATAACAATAGTTACCAACAGAGTATTCATATGGCACCCTTCGAGGCATTATATGGTAGGGCTTGCCGAACCCCTCTGTGCTGGGACGAAGTTGGTGAAAGAAGCATAACTGGGCCGGAGTTGCTGGAGAGATCCGTGGAAGCAGTTAAGGTGATTAGAGAAAGGCTCAAGACGGCACCGAGTCGCCAAAAGAGTTATGCGGACAAGCGACGAAGGCCTTTGGAATTTCAGGTCGAAGATCATGTATTCCTCAAGGTGTCGCTGATGCGAGGACTATCAAGATTCGGCAAGAAAGGAAAGCTGAGTCCTAGGTACGTGGGACCCTTTGAGGTTTTGGAGCGAATCGGTACCTTGGCCTATCGTCTCGCCTTGCCGCCAAGTTTGTCACAGGTGCACAATGTCTTCCACGTCTCGATGCTAAGGAAGTACGAGCCGGACCCGACACATGTATTGGACCATGAAGTCATCGAAGTAGACGAAAGAGTGACGTATGTGGAAAAGCCCGTCGGGATCGAGGACAGAAAGGAGTAAGTACTAAGGAACAAGACGATCCCGCTGGTCAAGGTAATATGGGAACATCATGGTGCTGAGGGAGCCACGTGGGAAGCGGAGGAAGCGATGAGACGTCAGTACCCCCATTTGTTTGAGTAGGTGACTTGGATTGTAAATTTCGAGGACGAAATTTTTGTAACGGGGGAAGAGTTGTGACATCTCAAATTTCGACCCGATTCAGAACTAATGAATGAATGAATATCCGACGATGTATTCCAGTTATATCTCGCCCTGAACTGATCACTCATGGGTTGACTAACCGAAGGGGAAAGGCTGACCAGGAGGTACGACGTACACCTAGGAAACTCGCGTGAGAAATGGCACTTAGACCCTAGGAATTGTCGAGGAAAAGTTTTGGGACTGTTAAGGACCGGTCTAAGAACGATTAAGGAACATATGGCTAGTGTTGTATGATTGGGCCGCGGGTGGTTCCGCTCGCCAATGTACAATTTGCCAAAATCTCCTTAATTCGAACTATGACGATCGGGATAATTGGAACTAGCGACGAACCCTCGCATTCCTGGGACAATCGAGGTCGCCAAATCTCGAGTATTCTAAATAGTGATGAGAATCACGAGGTTGCTACGCGTACGTGCCTAATAAGCCGCCCGTTAGTTCGAGATAAATTGGAATCAAGATCGGCGGTATTCGGAAGTGAAATTGGAATTGGTTCGGGAATCGAATTTGGAGAGGTCCAATGAATAAATTTTGGACATCGTCTCATCGAAGATTTGGACCTTAGAATACCCCTTAAGAATAAAATATAAAAAAAAGGGTTTAAAATTTGATTAACCCTTAATCTCGATCGATTTAGGGCCTAATTACTTAGAGTAAGGTTAATCGCGTTTAAGCCACCATCACCAGCACCCTCCTAGAAGTTCCTACATCGCCGGACCGGCCCCCTTGCCCGTTGAAGCCGCCGTGGGGTCACCAAAACCCCCGAGAGACCTCTTACGAGCGCCGAACAATCAGAATCGAAGCTAGTGTTCCTAGGGCCACTTCCTCCTCGTTTAAAGCCTCATCTCCTTCGGTAAGACCACTTTGAACTCAGCATGAGGGTTGCTTTTCCTTGGTTAGTTGTGGTTTCACTTTTAGAGAGCAAGGAGTGATTTTTCTTGGTTTTTGGCCGGAACCCTTCCAAACCGCCGCTAATCAGAACCCATGCCGCTCGTTGGCGCCTCTCCCGTGGAAATCTCCTTGGCCATATCAAGGGTAAGTGGTTCTAATCCTTCCTTAGGCTTGCAAGTACTAAAGAGCATGTTAGATGGTGAGTTTGGACCTAATAGAGGCTGATTGGGTGAGATTGGAGGAGAAACCGGTTCTGATTTGGAGTGCTCAGTTAAGACCCGAAATTTTGGTGAGTGAAATGAGCTTGTTTCTATGTTAGTTTGGGGGTAGAAGAGGGGTCTAAAGTGGTGGTTATGGGTTGTGCATGTGGGATTCTTGTTTGGGTGTGGTTGGGCTCAAAATGACTTGTTTTGTGGAGATGTGTGTAATGGCCGAATTTAATGAGGGACAATGGCGCAATTGCTGAGTTGGGACCCTATGTAGTCCATTGAACATGTGGGATGTGGTATGGAGCGTCAAAAATGCGATGGGAAAAATTAGACTCAATTCGGACTAAATGGACTCTCATGTGATTTGCTTGAACCAAGTGGAATTTCTATGCATTCTGGTGTGCCATGACCATTTTAATGGTATGTGTGATCCTTGGTTATGTCATGAATGAGTTTGGTCTAAATTGTGATGCGTGGACCTATGATTGATAATACGATCGGATTGTCATGTTAATGAAGTTGTGAATGAAATTTCCTAGTGGATTTGTGTGCAATGATACCCTGATGCGTTAAACGCGGGGTTTATGAGCGATCGTATTATACTATGACATATGTGTATGCACATTGTACCACGATGCGTTAAACGCGGGGTTGTGCCCGTCCCGATGCGTTAAACGCGAGACCGACCTAAGGCGTTATCACGCGGGTCCATGAATTGAGCTCATTCATATATATGTATACGTATATCGTATAGCCCGATGCGTTTCTACTCGGACCTATTCGTTGAGATCTTATGCTATGAGCGTGAGGCGTAGAGACGCAGGCCTGAATGTTTGAATTGCCCGAGGTTGATGCCATGTGTGGTTGAAATGTATCGTAGAAGGTTCGATGATAGAATTGAAAGTTTCAGTGTGTTAGTATATGTTCATAATTCCTGCATATTTGGTCAGTCGGTGGATGTCTGATAGTATGTCATAGATTAGGCTGCTTGGAGGTACTGTAACCTAGGGTTGGCTTAGACCTACCTTACTGGGATGTTATCTCACCCCTCGTAGGACCCACATTTTCAGATCCTCGCTCTCGACCGCCGCGATGCTTGCTACTTTTTGACTGCCGACTTAGTTTGAGCCCGTGATCACCGAGTATAGAGTGGGACCCGATCAGGCCTATTATCGGAGGATTAGCACCTTATGGATAGACGACGCGAGAGGACTCCCGACCCCCTTTTCCTTTCTCTCTTGGACCTATAAGGATGGGGACTTTGTATACGGGCCACTAAGGGAGGAAGTGATTCCCGAGTATGTCTTGGATGCTGTAGGACCTAGATTTCCAATAGCCTCACCCTCGAGACTCCTTGTCCTTGGACCCGTAGTCAGACCGGTTCCCGGGCTGAGGTCCTCCATACTTGGACTGCCCGCTTTGGATGGAGGGATCTTGGAGCCCGATGGGTCGGTGGATGGACCCCCGATGCTTCCCGTGCCTGTCCCGAACGTAGTCCATGTCGTAGATCCCGAGCAGGACCAGCAGATGGGCGAGCCCGATGGAGAGTCTGAGGTAGAGGACGAGCTGGAGATCGAGGAGGACTAGGAGCCCGAGGAGGAGCTGGAACCGGAGACGGACGACACCCTTGAAGCGAATTTCTGTCCCGAAGATGCTCCCCTTACCGATGAGACCACTTATGAGGACGTCTGACCCTTAGGAGTTTAGAGACCCTCATCCCCTCTTTTGTATCCTCGTGTGCCGACGAGCGACTTTTGTTTAGGTGGTTTCTTTTTGTGTTCCCCGTGTCGTGTCTCGAGTCGTAGTCGTTGTATTTCTGGTGGTCTATATGAACCTTGACTTTACCTAGTTGTGTTCCATGTACGTTAACGGTGTGCTCTATGTCATTCTGTTATTTAAGTTGTGCGGGTTGTTTTTATCGTTCCGCTTGCATTGCATCTCGCATACATTACGCTCGTTATGGATCCCGGTGAGTTCTCTGGTGACCTTGCGGGATGTTGGTCGGCGCGTCGGGCACGGGACGTAACATGGAGCGTTGCTGACTCGGCTCGGCCGTTGGCGCGAGCGAGCCGAGTCGGCTCCGATCCGACTGTCCGAATAATTAGGCAAGTTTGATTCTGGACTGTCGAATCATATTTTTGTATTTTCGAATATTAGTTTATATTAGGCAGAAAATAAAAATGGTGAAACGGCGCCGTTTTAGTTAGTGTTAGGCGACGTCGTTTAGGGCATATAGAGAATGAACGGCTTAGATTGAACCTAGGTTAGATCGTGACCGTCCAATGTATTAATTGATACGTCGCCGTTTTGAACAAAGAAGGATCGAAGGTTCAGATTAGATCTTTGGTTTAATCCCGACCGTCCACATACTAGGACGATGCGGTGTCGTTTAAAGGGGAGATGCCAAAGCGTCGTCGTTTTACACATAGGAGGAGCGAACGGCTCAAATCAAGCTTTAGATCAATCGCAATCGTTCATTCAAAGTGCAGATGCGACGTCGTTCTGATCATTGTGTCTGATGCGGCGTCGTTTCATTCATAGCGAGTCGATGGCTGAGATTAAACTTAGAATTGATCTCAGCCGTCCATTTTATTCTTTATGTTTTCGGATATTAGAAATTAGGTTTGAAAAATCAAAAATAAATAGAATAAATGGCATACGATGCCATTTTGGTGTTGCGGGTGAGTCACGGGTGGTCGTTGACCGATTTGACCCGGTCCAAAAAATTAATAAAAAATAGATAAAAATTTCCAAAAATCCAAAAATTTCCAAAAATACTTAGAAAATTCATAAAAATTCCCAGATTTTCCCAAAAAATTTATAAAAATTTCTAGGTCGATTCGGGACTCTTATAGTCTGGATTGAAAATTTTGAGACTTCGAGGGTCGATGAATGTCGATCCGAAAAATTCCCAACCTTTTTAGAAAATAAATAAAAATCCAAAAAAAATAGAAAATATTAGAAAAATTTTGGAAAATCACAAAAAATAGGAAATGGTCACATTCAACTGGCCAAACCGAAATTTTGTGATTTTAGGGTCCCGAACCCCAAAAAATGACCATTCCACCCCTTGTGGGCCTTTTGCCCCAAATTCTCCCGAACCATCCCGGAACTCAAACTCGATGTTTCTGTGGGTCGATAGGGCCATTTTAGATATGTCTATATGATTGATTGATTTGATTGATTTTGATTGTCCTGATTGCGCATTTAATTTCTGATTGTGACTGATAGGGATAGAAAAATTCCCATCTGCATGAATACCTAGAACTGTTAGGGCCTACTTCACCCGATATCACATCTGCATGAACTCTTAGGTTAGAAAATCACTCGACATCGGTAACCGAAAGGGCGTCAATGTGAATCTTGGCGTAACCAAATCCCCGGACCCAAAAATCTCTGGTTTTCGCGGAACCGAACGGTTTCCCCCGACCGCTCGGTAGGGTTTTCCGATCATACCCTCTAATAAATTGATCGGTGGCGACTCCAATTGCATGTACACATTGCACATGCCACCTGACCACACAAAGGTCGATATTCGATATGAAATTTTCTCCGACATCGCGATTCGAGTAATGGGTCTTGGGAGAGACCCGCGATCCTAAAAAATCCCGCAGACAACCGGGGTTCCATATAAAATCTAAGGATCGGCTCGTTAACCTCACTCGCCTCCCGCGCGTATCGATGGAGGAAGGTCGCGACAAGCGAGAGTTGTGATTATACACGATGTGCACGCCATTTGGAGCATAAGCAAGGAAAATAGAGAATTCAAGAGCTATACGCGAGATTGATGAAGAAACCTCATGCAATCAAGACAACCCCAAAGCACTCCCCGATTAAGAAGAAAGAAATCATCACCATATCCTCCAATGATGAAGAAGATATTGAGCTTCCTGAGATATTGGAGATCTCATCTGATAAGGATACTACTTCGACTATCTAGTTTAGTGTGACTTTGGGGCATTTCTAGGGTCCATTACATTTTGAGTCAATTGTGTATGTTCAATTCACATGTATTGGTCAAACATCTTTAGATGCTTTCATATCCCATCTCTTTGGGTTTTATTGTATTAAATTTGTGAATTTCGTGGGTTGTCAGATTTGGAGTTGTAAAAGCGACTTTCTACCCTGATTACACTTAAACGATCCTAATCAATTACATGCCATCTTTGGGTGAGATTTGGTCTGTAATTACCCTATTTGGCTTATTTGGGTCAAATGGGAGTGTTGACCCTCATGTTACCAAAAGATGACATGGAATTTGGCTAGTGCATTTGCATCACATTTCATGCATATTCATATTAAATCCGTGGTAATTGACTTTAGGATCATCATTTTGCATTTTTAGATTATGGGGAATGGAGATATCAAAGTCATTCCGGTATTACGCAAGGAGCTTTCTTTATAGTGGGATCGCCTCGACATAGTCAATAAAGCATACGTTGAAGGGCATTTGGGACGATTGGTGGATTTGATCAAAGTTGAATATCAACCGGCCCTCATTCAAGCGTTGGCCAAGGCATGGGACATGCGTACGATGACATTTAACTTTCAAGGTCTTGAACTGACTCCTACGCTTGAGGAGTATACTGCTATCATTGGGGCTAAGTTTGACGATCATATAGCTCAACCCCCTCTTGACATGGATTCTACTCGTTCTCTATCAAGCTTTCTTCGACTCAAAACCTCTGAAATAGAGAAAATCTATAAGTCCAACTCCGGCAAATTCACATTCTCCCTCCTTTTTGACAATTATTCATCTCTACCCACCGAAACTGGTCATAAATCGGGAAAGGTGTTCATTTTAGCGTTCTTTGGATTCGTCATATTCCCAACTTCTAGAACCACTTTTGACCCTTCTATAGTCCATATAGCCAGACAAGCATGTTGTCATTGGAATTATTCATACATGATTTTAGCTGAGACCTTTCTCTCCCTAAACCATTCCAAAACTTCCAAAAAGGCCATTTTCCAAGCATCCAACGGACTACTCCACATGTGGTTCACTTCTCATGTAAAGACCTTCCAACTCTGAGTGGGGTGTTATGAGATCAATGAGCACGTTCACCCTATTAAATCCTTCCTTAAGTGTCAATCCCTTGTACCCAAACACTCGTTTAAAAAATGGGTTGAGCTATTAGATAATTTGTGGCCTGAGTATATTAGATGGCGTTTGACTTGGCCTAAGATCGTGGAGGCTCGCATCATTGGTGTTGAAGATAGCCCTATCCCCTTATTGGGATGTACTAGCGCTGTGGCTTATTTTCCCATTCGTGTGGTGAGACAATTTGGAGTTTTAGAAGAAGTGCCACCGGATGTCTGTCCCGGGATTTTTTCATTTGACATGACAAGGGGAAAGCTAACTAAAGAGTCGAAAAAGCTGTATCGAGCCTGAATCAAGCTTATACTTCACGCTTTGAAGAACTCCCCGCTGCAACAAGTTAAATGGCCGGATTATTTGGATGACGAGATGAACATTCATAGAGCCTCCGAGTATATTCAGAAGTTTAAGAAGTATCGCCAATCATTGGTTGAGCCATATGTACCCGAATGCGTATCTCCTCGCATTGAAGAGGTGGAGTCCTATGAGCCCGAGTACATAGTACCATATATCCCGGGAGTATAGCCGTATATTCCTGAAGATCCGGAACAGTAGGTGTCTGAAGAGGGAGAAGACCCATACCTGTGGGATTCCGATGGATCGGAAGAGCAAGAAGAGTGGAAGCGTCCTCGACTTGGATAGATCTGTTCCCCATTTAGATTTTGCATACTTGTTATCTTTTTAGACACTCTTGAACAATTTGGTCTGTAATAAATGCATATTATTCCTTTTATGAGCATTTCATGCATACATGTAGAAAATTCAATTACCACGGATCAATGTTTCCAAATCCTTAAATGTCCTCAATACTGATTTGATATTCTGAAAAACAGGTGAGTGATAAACACGAGGACTCGTAGCAAGACGCGCAAATTGAGAATGGAGCAGGAAGAACTTGCATCTCATGTAGGTAACTTGGAGAACCAAATGAATATGAAAGCCACAATGGTGGCAGAGATGAAGGCGATGCTGATCGCTAGTCAGGGGAGATATCCCGTTGATCCAAACTCTCAAGCCCCTACGAGCTCGTCAGATGGAGCAAATGTTAATCCGGCACCTGCCGCTAATCCTACTCCGAATACGGAGCGACCGCTTAAGGATCCTCCCATTGTGATTGATCTGGAAAAGAAGGAGAAGCAAGTCCTCAAAATGGAAGAGGAAATTAAAAGATTAGCCAAGATCGAAGAATGCCTGGCAAGTCAGGGGTACGAACTCTCGAGGTTTGACAAGGTCGCGCCATTTGAAAAGATTGAAGTTCCTACTGATTATAAGGAACCAGACTTTGTGAGGAAGTATAACGGGATCGGGTGTCCCAAGGCGCACCTGAAGTATTATCTGCGTTGAATGTCTCGGTTCTCGGACAACATCCCATTACTGGTCAACACTTTCCAAGAAATCCTATCTAGGGCAACCTTGGCGTGGTTCATTGAATTGGAGCCAAAGACGCTCGCCGATTCGGACAAGCCGGTTGACGAGTTCCTTCGGCAATATAAGTTTAACACTCTGACTACCCTCACTAGAGAGGACCTTCTGAGAACCGTAAAAGGAAAGAATGAGGTCGTTCGCGCCTACGCTCGGAGATGGAGAGCATTGGCTGTGCAGGTAAAACCGCCCGTCCCCGAAGAAGAACCGATAGACCTCTTCCTTAAGGCGTTGCCTTTTGAATACCTCGACAAGCTGAACACCTCTAGGTGTCGGACGTTTGCACACCTGATCAAGGTAGCAAAACGTCACGAATGGGCACTAAGGGAAAAGAAAATACCCGAAGCACCTTTCAAACGACAATACCCTTTAAGAAGGGACGATAGGGAGCAAACTGGAGACGTGGCCTTTGTCCCTAATCCGCCTAAGGCCAAAAATTTCTCATCTTCTACCCCTACCCAAGGAACACCCTCTTGGACTACTTCCAAACCACCAAAACCTAGAAGAAGGAACCAACCTGTTTTCACTCCGTTACCCCGACCCTTATCCAAATTACTACCCATGTTGTTGGAGAATCGACTAGTTGCAAAAGAGCCACCTAGAGCTCATCCTTCAAGATTTCCTGGGTTTGATGAAACCCGGACATGTGTCTACCATATGGGAGAAAGGGGACACAACGTGGACAACTGTCTTGCTCTCAAGTTCAAGGTACAAGCATTAATTGACGGAAAAGTCTTAGAGTGTGATAAGACTAAACCGAATGTGCAACAGAACCCTCTACTTGAGCATCGCGAGGTGAACGCGATTTTCGGAGTCGAAGAGGAAGAGGTTCTGGAATTTATAGTGGATATAAGTAAAATGCGGGATGTCCTGACATTGGCCTCACAATACCCGGAAGGAGAGAGTATTTCCCCGAAGCAAAAGGAAGCTTATTTGGAAAAGCTAATCAATTTGGGCGTCATAGGAAGAATGGAGGACGTCGCTTTTAAAGGAACGTATGTGACTGTGGACATGCTGGCAGAAGAATTCACAATGAAAGCTACGATGGGAGGTGTATGGAAAATACCCTCAGGATATTTGATGAACATCAAGGATGGCTAGGAAATTGAGGAACTTGATGAATACGAAATCCGCCTGGACGAGGCCCGCAGAGGCAATAGAAGGTTTTTGCAAAAGGCCCTAGGAAGAGGAGAAATAGTTGACAACCTTGGAGAGGATAGTGGCGGTTACAATTTCAAAGTTCTGTATTCGGCGCCGCCAAGTTTCTTCGTTGATTCTGGAGAAATAATTCCCGATGGGTGGGGTGGTATGGATGATCCTGAAAGTGAAGAATTTGTGGGAACGGTTAATGAAGCTAAGAATCAAGAAATTCCTCACGATGACAGGTGAATCAGGAGTCCAACGTGCGACTTTCTAATCTAGAAACTCACATACATCATTTGACGACCATGGTGGCAGAATTATCTCGGTTGGTGACTAAGAATAACGCCACCACTGTAGAGGAGAATATGCAGATTCTGGAGATACGGCGGGCCATGGAGACGCAAAATCGAAAGATCGCTCTACTGCAAGAGCAAGGTGATGACATGTCAAGGAAGATGGATGAGTTGAAAGAATTGATTACGCCACTCACCCAAGTTAGAAATATTCAGCCCCAAGGTGTGAATCCAAGGGTTAATTTCCGCATAAAGTATAATGGTGCTAGATGTCCTCTGGCACATATCTCATATTATCTTCGCCAAATGGTTGGCCATCATGAAGATGACGAAACGTTGATTCGGAACTTCGGACATAGTTTGACGGGCCTCGCACTGGCATGGTTCCAATCAATCGATCTGGACTGGGTCCCAAGTTGGGAAGAATTATCAGAGCATTTTATACGGCACTTCGAAGACGGAATCAGAGGGTACTTCACTAAAGCTAATTTGCTGAACATTAGAAAAGGGGAAGATGAGAGTTTTGAACTCTTTGCTAGGAGATGGAAGAAACATGCTGCGATGGTGCAACCGCCACTGTCAGAAAGGGAGATGCTGGAGTTCGTGCTTAAGTCACTCCGGCGGAATATTTTGACTGCATGTATGCGTATACGTATTCTTCATTCGAACATTTGATGGAGATTGGCATGAGGATTGAGGGAATTATCCTGAGAGTTATAAGGGAAAGGCAAAGGCGTCTGGATGAAGAAAACTCTACACCGGTAAGGTCATGTCCGGAACATAACCCCGATGATGTCCATGAAGATGAAATGATCGGAATGGTAGATACTCCGATTCGCTTTGTCATTGATCTGAATAAGGTGGATAATTGGGAAACATCCGCCTCAGAAAAACCGTCAACGTCTGAATCACCACAAGAAGAGATCATACCGGTAAAGATCAAATTGCCGCCTGTGGAAGAATATAACTCGAGGGCAGTTCATTGGGACTATGGAACAGGCGAGATTGATGCCATAATGAGGTCGGGAAGATGTTATCCACCAAGAGAGGCGGATTCTGAAAAGAAAGTCCCAACTGCGGAAGAAGTTGAGAAGTTGCAATCGATCGTGCGAACGTGTGAATATGAGGTCGTCGACCAACTGCGAAAAATGCCTGCACTGATTTCCTTCTTGGATCTCTTCAAGAATTCTGAAAAGCACAAGAATGTCCTCCTGAAGGTACTGGATGAGGTCCATGTCCCGAAAACCATTAACGAAGTTCAACTAGGGGATTTCGTGGGAGCTATCCTTTTGAAAGACCAGATATCCTTTTCAGACGAAGATTTTCCAAAGGAAGGGCGTGTGCATAGTAAAGCCCTTTATATCGCTGTAAAGTGCCACGAAAAGTAGGTTCCTCACGTCCTAATTGACAATGGCTCGGCTTTCAATCTCTGTCCCCTGTGTACTTTGAGAAGCTTGGGGGATAAACGAAGATTTCGTCAAGACGTCCAAGGCCACCATCTGGTCATTTGACGGAGTCTCCAAGAATGTAGTGGGAGAAATTGAACTGGACATCTCAATTGGACCGGTGACTTTCTCTGTACCGTTTCAAGTGCTGGACATTCCTAGTGCCTTCACCTTGCTTCTTGGAAGACCGTGGATTCACGTGTCTAGGACGGTACCTTCCTCCCTGCATCAAAAGGTGAAATTCGTGGTCGGGGCTCAGCTGATCACCATCCATGGCGAGACAGGGCATCGCGCTTCTTTAAAAGGGACAGTCCCATACATCGAACCCTCAAAGGAGGAATAGCTGAGTTATCACACTTTTGATATCGTATCTGTCATGCATGTACCATCTGACGTGAGGATGATTACTCCAAGATTGTCGAAACCCGCAACTATGGCGGGAAGAGTGCTACTCTCAAATGGTTTTATTCCGGGTGCCAAATTAGGGAAGTACGGTCAGGGGATCCGTAACCCTTTGAATTTGAGCTCTAATGACTATAAGATAGGTCTAGGCTATAATGAGACAGTAGAGCGCAATGCAGGTCGAGGCTGAGGTCGAAACAGTGGTTATGGAGACCGAGGAGGCCGTGGACACCGAAGTAGCCGTTTTGTTGGCACCGATGCGTGGAAAGCTAGAGGGAAGATGTTCCTAAATCCCTTATTTGAGGTGTTCTCTAAAGGAGGCAAATGGCTAGAAGATGAGGATATTTCTGAAGATGCAAAGCCATACCTATTCAACCCGTTCCTGGATAATCGAGTGCACGTGATTATTGAGTGGCTGGAAGATGATTTCCCCACCCCGAAGTAAAAAGCTCTTTCTAAACTTTACCTTTTAATGCATTTTGATTACTGCATTTGTTTTTAAAGCTTTTCGCTGTTTTAGCACCCTTTGGGTCTCATGCTGGGATCCAAGAAGTGCGATCTTGTATTACCTCTAGTTGCATCTATTAATGAAAGTCATCTCAAGTTTTATTACAGACATGTGGAATAACGGATTGGTCCGATGATGACTATTGCTTCTACCATGAAACTTGAGGCCTGATCCGCCATATGATCTTGAGTTTTAAAAATGGCTTTTTGAGAACAAGGATGTCCGAAAAATTGTGGACTAGTTCTCTTTCCTTTTTCTTCAAAAATCAAATTCGAAAAAATATTTTCATGTTAAAAGATCATGCATTCTTTAATTTTGGTCATCTTTAAATACTAACCTTTCATGAAGCATTTCAGGCATGTCATCCCACCCATCCATAACAGGTTAATATGTAACTCAGATCAGTTCGAGGATTATGCATATGAGATTGATATAGAAGAGGCTGATGTGAGCGATATCAAGAGAGAATGGGATTGTTTTGAAGATTCTAAGCCTCCTATCTCTGAAGAACCCATTACTATCAACTTGGGAGATTCTACTTGCGTCAAAGATGTCACGTCCCGTGCCCGACCGGGCGACCAACATCTCCCAAGGTCACCGGAGAACTCGCAACTCACCGGGATCTACAACGAGCGTAATGTATGCGAGATGCAATGCATGCGGAACGATAAAAACAACCCGCACAACTTAAACAGCAGAATGACATAGAGCACACCGTTAATAGACATGGAACACAACTAGGTAAAGTCAAGGTTCATACAGACCACTACAAATACAACAACTACGACTCGAGACACGACACGGGGAACACAAAAAGAAACCACCTAAACAAAAGTCGCTCGTCGGCACACGAGGATACAAAAGAGGGGATGAGGGTCTCTAAACTCCTAAGGGTTAGACGTCTTCATCGGTGGTCTCATCTGCAGGGGGAGCATCTTACGGACAGAAATTCGCTTCAAGGGTGTCATCCGTCTCCGGCTCCGGCTCCTCCTCGGGCTCCGAGTCCTCCTCGATCTCCAGCTCGTCCTCTACCTCATACTCTCCATCGGGCTCGCCCATCTACCGGTCCTGCTCGGGATCTACGACATGGACTACGTTCGGGACAAGCTCGGGAAGCATCAGGGGTCCATCCGCCGGCCCATCGGGCTCCAAGATCCATCCATCCAAAGCGGGCAGTCCAGGTATGGGGGACCTCGGCTCGGGAACCGGTCCGACTACGGGTCCAAGGACGGGGAGTCTCGAGGGTGAGGCTATCGGAAATCTAGGTCCGGCAGCATCCAGTACATACTCGGGAATCACTTCCTCCCTTAGTGGCCCGGATACAAAGTCCCCATCCTTATAGGTCCAAGAGAGAAAGGAAAAGGGGGTCAGGAGTCCTCTCGTGTCATCTATCCATAAGGTGCTAATCCTCCCATAATAGGCTTGATCGGGTCCCACTCTGTACTCGGTGATCACGGGCTCGAACCGAGTCGGCAGTCCAAAAAGTAGCGGCATCGCGGCGGTCGGGAGCGAGGATCTGAAAATGTGGGTCCTACGAGGGGTGAGATAACATCCCAGTAAAGTAGGTCTAAGCCAACCCTAGGTTACAGTACCTCCAAGCGATCTAATCTATGACATACTATCGGACATCCACCGACATACCAAATATGCAAGAATTATGAACATATACTAACACACTAAAACTTTCAATTCAATCATCGAACCTTCTACGATACATTTCAACCACACATGGCATCAACCTCAGACAATTCAAACATTCAGGCCCGCGTCTCTACGCCTCGGGCTCATAGCATAAGATCTCAACGAATAGGCCCGAGTAGAAACGCATCGGGCTATACGATATACGTATATATATTTATGAATGAGCTCAATTCATGGACCCGCGTGATAACGCCTCGGGTCGATCATGCGTTTAACGCATCGGGACGGGCACAACCCCGCGTTTAACGCATCGGGGTATAATGTGCATACAGATATGTCATAGTATAATACGATCTCTCATAAACCCCGCATTTAACGCATCGGGGTATCATTGCACACAAATCCACTAGGAAATTCCATTCACAACTTCATTAACATGACAATCCGATCGTATTATCAATCATAGGTCCACGCATCACAATTTAGACCAAACTCAATCATGACATAACCAAGGATCACACATACCATTAAAATGGTCATGGCACACCAGAATGGATAGAAATTCCACTTGGTTCAAGCAAATCACATGAGAGTCCATTTAGTCCGAATTGAGTCTAATTTTTCCCATCGCATTTTTGACGCTCCATACCACATCCCACATGTTCAATGGACTACATAGGGTCCCAACTCAGCAATTGCGCCATTGTCCCTCATTAAATTCGGCCATTACACACATCTCCACAAAACAAGTCATTTTGAGCCCAAACACACCCAAACAAGAATCCCACATGCACAACCCATAACCACCACTTTAGACCCCTCTTCTACCCCCAAACTAACATAGAAACAATCTCATTTCACTCACCAAAATTTCGGGTCTTAAGTGAGCACTCCAAATCAGAACCGGTTTCTCCTCCAATCTCACACAATCAGCCTCTATTAGGTCCAAACTCACCATCTAACATGCTCTTTAGTACTTGCAAGCCTAAGGAAGGATTAGAACCACTTACCCTTGATATGGCCAAGGAGATTTCCACGGGAGAGGCGCCAACGAGCGGCGTGGGTTCTGATCAGCGGCGGTTTGGAAGGGTTCCGGCCAAAAACCAAGAAAAATCACTCCTTGCTCTCTAAAAGTGAAACCACAACTAACCAAGGAAAAGCAACCCTCATGCTGAGTTCAAAGTGGTCTTACCGAAGGAGATGAGGCTTTAAACGACAAGGAAGTGGCCCTAGGAACACTAGCTTCGATTCTGATCATTCGGCGCTCGTAAGAGGTCTCTCGGTTCTCCGGGGTTTCGGTGACCCCACGGCGGCTTCAACGGGCAAGGGGGCCGGTCCGGCGATGTAGGAGCTTCTAGGAGGGTGCTGGTGATGGTGGTTTCCTCGGCGGCAAGACGCCGGAAAGGGGCGGCGATCGGGCGGCGAAGGAGGAGGGCGGCCGAGAGAGAGGAACCGAGAGGGAGAGAATGAGAAGGGGAAGAGAACAATGAGGGGAGTGAGGAGGAGATGGTCGGCCAAATGAGGAGGAGAAAGAAGGGAGAAGAAGAAGAAGAGAGAGGGAAGGAAGAGTGTTTCCAAAGCTTTGCACAAACTCTCATGGTGAATAGTGATGGAAGGTTGTCGATCAAGAGGACTATTTTAGTCAATCAAGGCTATTGTCCCCTAGTCCATTAAGTTGTGTCCATGGGTTCAAGGGTTTGTCCTATCTTGAAATCTAAGAGCACATGGGGTTTTGGTGGCTTCTAGAATTTCGACTAACATGGGGGATTAATGTTCCCTAAACGCGATTGTTGACACCTGATTTTTAATCATTTTTTATTTTGATTTTATAAAAATTCCTAAAAATTCACAAAAAATCAAAAAATAAAAAAAAAAAATCAACATTGGAAGCCTTGGCCAAGCCTAAGGAACCAATTTGGAACAAAAAATATTTTTCCATTTTTTTCACATTTTTTAATATTTTCGGAAAATAGAAAAATCTTTGAAAAATCATAAAAAAATACTTTTCGAGGTCGCAAAAATATACAAAAATGTCCAATATTTTTCTTTTAATTCCATTTTCATATTGACCTCAAGAAAAATCAAAAATTGAGTTGAATTTTGGGTGTTCCTTCACAACGCCTAAGGTTGAATTTTCATAAAAAATACCAATTGAGTCTTTTTATTTGCATTTTTTGCACATTTTAGGTCTAGACATTCAATTACAGTCCCTTTGAACTTCAATTTGATTAATTGCACTCTCAATTGCGCGAATTGCACGGATTTTACAAAATCCCCAAAATCTTTGCAATTTAGTCCCTCAATTTGCCAATTTTTGAAATTACTTTTAATTGAGGGACTATCATGGTAAAATTGGACTGTCCCCCTATGTTTTCATGCATTCCAAATCGATTGGAATGGGTTTCGTGGTCCAATTTAATCGAATTGGTCTTCAATTGAACTTTTCCCCAAATTGGGAATTTTGAGAAAATTTGGGGGTTTTGTATAAATTGATGGGAAATTTTGGGCAAAACCACTTTTTTAGATAATATTCAGGGTCCTAAGTCCAATTTTGATGTTTAATTGCAAAAATTCCCTCTCAATTTCGTTTAATTTTGGAAATTGTGAAAGTTCCACTATCTAAACCGGTTCGGACCGGTCTGGCCACTGGTCGGACCGGTCGAACCGGTCCAAACAATGTCATCTTCCCCAAATAAGAGACACGATTTTGCAGGTTTTTATGGTGAGATTCAATGGCTAAATTGAAGGTCGATTCGTGCCTAATCAATCCAATTGACTTAGGGGTTTTGTGTATCAGGTCAATGTGCGTTGATTGCCGTCGACGGCACGGCCAATGGCCGCCGGAGCACGCCGGAATCACTGGTCAAAGTCTCGGCGCCCAGAAAAGTCAACATCTTCAAATCCAAGTTCAATTCGTGCACATTTGAGCTTAATTAAGGACCTAACGGACGTTGACGGAATCATAATCGATTCCGTCACCGTCCGCTGACCAAAAAAAGCACGTGACAACGCATGTGAACAAGCCCGGCGAAGCTCACCGTGCGCGCCAAGTTTTCAAATCCGAGTATAAAAAGCGAGAAGATTCTGGATGCACAGAGGGGAGCTCATTCTGTTCACTCGACTACCATAATAGAGAGAAAAAGCGAGAGAAGAAGAGAGAGAAGTTCTTGCGCGGTGCTCTGGTTCAAATTACTGACCGAACCCGTGCTACTTCGGTCCGGCCAATCCAGGCCAAATCGGCGCGGCGGATCGTCACCGGAACTTCCTCCAAGCTCAAACGAGTCGATCGCACCAACTCGGTCTACTTGAAACGTCCAAATCGGGTGAGTCGAGCTTCTGGTTTCCTCACGGTGCGATCATGGAATATCACTTCTGCTAGCACGATTTTTACAATTGATTTGTGCCTTTTCATCCTTGTGCATCCCTAACCATGATCGCAACTCATTTCTGCATTGAACTTCCTTGAATCACCCGAGTCGAGCCTCGAATCTACACCGCTCCGGTCGGACTCCGGCCGGGCATTTCTAGCCTTCACGAGCTCGATCCGAGCTCAAGGTAAGTTTCCTATACTCTTTTTCTAGCTCCTGTGTAAAGGAATTAGCCTATTATGCTCTGTGCTTCGTGATTGAACTCTGCAACAACGAAACCGTGTGTGTTTGATTAGCTGTGATTTCGTGGATAGAATTGTTTGATTTTCAACTATGTTGATCCGAGGAATGAGAAGAGTTGATCGGCGGTGATTTCGCGTTGATCCGGCGAGATCTAGCCGTTAGATCTCGCCGGAAGAGTCTCGACCGTCCGTTTAGGTGTTGTCGCAGCGAAGAAGACGACCGACGTGGCAGTCAACAAGTCAACAGAGCCGAGGTGTCGAGCTCTCATTGGTCCAGCTCGCGCCGAGTCGGCTCGGCCGTTGGCGCGGTTGAGGCGACTCGGCCTTGATCCAACGGCTGAGATAATTAGGGAGATTTGATTCTCGGCCGTTGGATCGTCTTTTTATATTTTCTGAAATTTCGTATAATAGGTAGAAAACTAGAAAATTCATAAACGGTGCCGTTTGTTAGAGTCTTGGCGACGTCGTTTAGAGTAGATAGGGAGTGGACGGCCAGGATTACATCTAGGATTGATCGCAGCCGTTCAAGGTCTTAAAGCGTGCGACGTCATTTTGTCTAAGAGAAAAACGAACGGCTTAGATTAGATCTAGGTTGGATCTTGACCGTCCGTTTAGTTAAGGCGTACGGCGTCGTTTTGGTCTAAGTGGAATGAACGGTGCATATTAGAATTGAGATAGATCGTGATCGTCCGTGCCTTCCAATCATGCGGCGTCGTTTTTGAGTGTGTAGACCAGAGGCGACGTCGTTTCACTTAGGCGAAGATCGACGGCCGAGATCGATTCTAGAGCCGATCTCGACCATCCGTCCATTTTCTTTTATTCCAAATATTAGAATTAATATTAGAAAATCAAGAAAAATAAATAGGAAAGTGTATACGGCGTCGTTTTGGGTGTCGTGAGTGAGTCTACGGGCGGTTCGACCGGGTTGACCGGTTGACCCGGTCCGGTTTATTAATAAAAAATAAAAAAAATAAAAAGAAATTTCCAAAAAATCCAAAAAAATTGCAAAAATACTTAGAAAATTCATAAAAATTCCCATATTTTTACAAAAAAATTTCTAAAAATTCCTAGATCGATTCGGGACTTATAAAGTCTGGATCAAAATTTTTGAGACTTCGAGGGTCGATCTGTGTCGATCCGGAAAATTTCTAACATTTTTTAGAAAATAAATAAAAAATTCAAAAAATTAGAAAAATTAGAAAAATTCCATAAAATTACAAAAAATGGGAAATGGCCACATTCAACTGGCCCGATCCCGATTTTGTGATTTTCGGGTCCCGAACCCCAAAAAATGACCATTCTACACTTCCGGGCCTTCCGCCCCAAATTTTCACCAAATCACCCCGAAACCCTAATTTGATTTTGTGTGGGCCGATAGGGCCATTTTAGACATACCGAGCCTTGATTGATTGATTTGATTGTTTGTGATGATTTTGATTACACATTAAATTTTTCTGATTGTGATTGTTAGGATAAAAATCCCCATCCGCATGTATACTTAGAACTTTTAGAGCCAACCTCACCCGATATCGCATCTGCATGAACTCGTAGGTTAGAAAATCACTCAACATCGGTAACCGAAAGGGCGTCAATGTGAATTTTGGCGTAACCAAGTCCCCGGACCCAAAAATCTCTGGTTTTCGCGGAACCGAACGGTTTCTCCCGACCGCTCGGTAAGGTTTTCCGATCGTACCTTCCAATAAATCGATCGGTGGCGACTCCAAATTGCATGTACACATCGCACATGCCACACGACCATACTAAGGTCGATATTCGATATAAATTTTACCCGACATCGCGATTCGAGCAATGGGTCTTGGGAGAAACCCGCGATCCCCTAAAAAATACCCCGTCGACAACCGGGGTCTTATATATATATAAAAAGGGGGGATCGGCTCGTTAACCTCTCCGCCGGAAGGAAGCGAAAGGGAGGGTCTCGACAGGCTGGCGACTCCACCGGGGACTATTAAGAGGACTTAAGCCGATAAAAATGTTGATTGTTTTTCGACCTCGTTTTTTGCAGATGCTCTTGAAGATAAGGTACGTCCACTAACAAAAAGTTTTAAATGTTGATGCAGATGGGAGTTATAAGGGGTGGCGTCCGTGTTAACCCTTTTTGTTGCGTATATGGAGTTTTGAATTGTGTGTTTATTTATGCAAATATTGAAGCGGTGTTTTGAATATAAATTGTGGTGCATGTCTTTCATATTTTGAGGATCACGACACTGCACACACAAGCGCCTAAACCCGAGCCGCGAATCACCTTTATAAGTCGCCATAGATAGGGACCGGTATGCGAAGCTCTTGTGTTTGATTGCACTTGGGTTGACCATATTTGATCCTGCTCGTTGTGCAAGATTGATGGTCCTACCCACTTGTTGTTTGATTGCGCTTGTGGGCGGCCCATCGATTTGCATAGCGGGAGCCTTTTAGGTCCATACCCAAGCCTTTTTTAATTTCTTTAGAGTTGAACCTCACTTGTCTCATGCGCATGTGAAATGGATGGTTGGTATACCTAAAACTAAAAAACCAAAAAAAGAGTAACATCGGTTGGTAAGGCTTTCTACCCTTTTTATTTTGAACTTGTAAATTTAAATTTTGCATATCATGCATTTCCATGACATATCATCACAATTTGTAAGATCGTTTAAGTGAGCGGGGTTGAAAGTCAGATTTTCCTTTTTAGATAGATGGCGCCCCGAGGTCGTGTTGATGTACCCGACGTATTCACATGGGAGCGGAGGACTGTTCGACGCGAGGACCGAGTACCCGCTACATTTCGGGTTTTTGGATTTGTCCATGGACGGGAGCTCAATGGACGGAACCGCATCCGTAGCGAGAGTTGCGATTATACCCGTTGTGGACGACATTTGGAAATCAATCGCGAAAAGGAGAGAATTTGGGATTTGTACATGAAATTGGCAAAGAAGCCTCGTGCGACCAAGACGGCCCCAAAGCACTCCCCGATTAAGAAGAAGGAGGTCATCACCGTATCCTCCGATGATGAAGATGTCAAGCTTCCCGAGATAGTGGAGATTTCATCCGATGAGGATGCCGCTCCAATTGTCTAGTTTAGTACGACTTTGGGGCATTTTCTAGGTTTTATTATATTTTGAGTCGATTATGTACTTTCATCGACATTTATTGTCCGAACATCTTTAGATGCTATCATGTTGACTTTATTGTATTAGACTTGTAAATTCCATGAGTTGTCAAATTGTGAGCGATTTTCTACCCCGATTACGCTTAGACGATCCTAATCAAATTACATGCCATCTTTGGGTGGGATTAGGTCCATAACTACCATATTTGGCTTATCTGGGTCAAATGGGAGTAGTTGACCCTCATGTTACCAAAAGATGACATGGAATTTGGTTAGCGCATTTGCATCACATTTCATGCATATTCATATTAAACCGTGGTAATTGACTTTAGGATCATCATTTTTTGCATTTTTAGATTATGGGGAATGGAGACATCAAGATCATTCCGATACCATGCAAAGAACTCTCTATATGGTGGGATCGCCTCGACATCGTCAACAAGGCTTACGTGGAAGGACGTTTGGGACGACTTATAGATTTGATCAAAGTGGAATACCAACCGGCACTCATTCAAGCACTAGCCAAAGCATGGGACGCGCGTACAATGACATTTAACTTCCGAGGATTAGAGTTGACTCCTACGCTCGAGGAGTATACCGCTATTATCGGGGCCAAATTTGAAGAACGTATAGCTCAACCTCCTTTGGACATGGACTCCACTCGTTCTTTGTCGAGTTTCCTTCGCCTTAAAACTTCTGAGATTGAAAAAGTTTATAAATCCAATTCTAACAAGTTTACCTTTTCTTTCCTTTTCGACAATTATTCCACTTTACCAACCGAAACCGGTCATAAATCGGGAAAGGTGTTCATCTTGGCTTTCTTTGCATTTGTCCTATTCCCAACTTCTAGAACTACCTTTGACCCTTCCATAACCCATATAGCCAGACAAGCATGTTGTCGCTGGGATTATTCGTACATGATTCTAGCTGAGACCTTTCTTTCCCTAAATCGTTCCAAAACTTCGAAAAAGGCCGTTTTCCAAGCGTCTAGTGGGCTACTCCACATGTGGTTCACCTCTCATATAAAGACATTCTAACTCCGAGTAGGGTGTTATGAGATCAACGAGCACGTTCACCCTCTTAGATCCTTCCTTAAGTGTCAATCCCTTGTACCCAAATACTCGTTTAAGAAATGGGATGAGCTATTAGAAGACTTGAAGCCTGAACATGTTAGATGGCGTTTGACTTGGCCCAAGATTGTGGAGGCTCGCATTATGGGTGTTGAAGATAGTCATATCCCCCTATTGGGATGTCTTGGCGCTGTGGCATATTACCCCATCCGAGTGGTAAGGCAATTTGGAGTTCTACGGGAGGTGCCACCGGATGTTTGTCCCGGGATTTTCTCGTTTGACATGACACGAGGGAAACTCACCAAGGAGGCGAAGAAGTTATATCAATCTCGGATTAAGCTCATTCTACATGCTTTGAAGAACTCCCCACCGCAACAAGTTGAATGGCCGGACTATTTGGACGACGAAATGAACATTCACAGAGCCTCCAAGGAGTATATCCAGAAGTTTAAGGAGTATCGCCAATCAACGGTCGAGCCATATGTACCTGAGTGCGTATCTCCTCGGATTGAAGAGGTGGAGTCATATGAGCCAGAGTGCTGTCGCGACCCTCCCGGAAATTTCCTTCCCGGGGGTGGAATAGGGCTAACGAGCCGATCCCCTCCTTTTTATAGACATATACATG